>NC_030425.2:4840000-4950000 GCF_001660625.3 Ictalurus punctatus
CACCCCCTCTGACACGCAGCCCCTCCCTCCGGAACGAGCACGGCGGATGATGAAACCGACCCGCGCGTGATGGATTTGAAACACACACTACAACGTGCACGTGTTTGCTGTAAATCAGTGCTTGTTCATCACCTGAATGGTTCTGGCTTTGCGCCTTTTCCGCTTTAAGAATCCCATTCAAAAAAAAAAAAAAAAAAAAAAACACGCATCACACCGTTCATTCGGTTCCTTTGAACCGTAATCTGGATCTAGACTAGCAGATACTATTCTTCTACTTCTTCCAAAAAACAAAAAAAACAAAAACACTGCATAGCAACTGGACCTCTTCTCTAATGAAGCCTAGGCAAAGGCCATTACTATTATTATTTTTTTTTTATTATTATTTTTTTTTTTTAAACTGAAAGAAAAAAGGAAAAGAAAAGCAAAGGGAAAAAAAAAAACGGACGTATTACAACGAGGTCAACGAGTCATAACGTTAGCATGGCCCGATAGTACGGTCCAGATGGCTCTGGAGATATCTGGTGAAGGTTATTCTCAGGGCATGTTGATGTAACGTTTATGGAAGGAGTCTCCAGTGAGAGCGCTTTGTAACCGATGCAACCTTCACCGTACGTTTTCCACCACAGGAAATGGCGTTGTAGGAAATGAACTGCGGTTCTGCTCCGTCGTCGCCGGACAAAAGTCCATCGGGAGGCTTCACGTAGAAGAACGGCTCGCTGGAAGCGGCATGAAACCCCGGGTGCATAAATACCGGCGATGAAAACGACACGGCGACAATTCGACGCGGACCCTGGGCGCTTTATAGCGCCGCTCCGATCCGGCTTGGGTGACCAATTAAAGACGAGGTGAGGGCCTGAGGCAGTTCTAATACTCGCCATCTCTCATGTCTAAGCAGGCTGAGTGGTACTTAGCAGAGTGCTAGGAGAGCACTTCTTCCAAACAGGCAGGAGAGAGCGGGCACAGTGCCCTCCTGAGAGGCAAAGATTAAGGGCAGCATTAACAAGCCCGGTGCTCTGTGCCAGCGTGACCCGCCCTGGTGATTTAGGAGCCAGCATTATTACAAAACAATGCGCAATGGAACACGGAAAGACTACATCTGCGCTACGGCACGTGCGCTAAACACGACCGCTCTTTTTACGATCTTGATTTTCAGCTCCGGATCGATACGCGTGGTGCAGAGCGGATATTACGGGAACACTGATATGGCTTTTGCCAAGCGGCTCATTGCTACCTGTGTATACATTTCAAGCGGACTCGTGTTCCCATGACACATAATCCATACATGATGGACTAACGGTGCATTCTTCTTTAACCGCCACATTAGACACGAGTAAGTCTGATAGACTGGGCTCTTGAAGTGATCCGAGTGCTCGCTGCACTTGTCGTGGTTAGCCAGCTCTCTCTCACACACACACACACACACACACATTTACACATACAGTCCATCCACATCTTCCAAGGCTGTTCAAGCTGATCAGCCATGCAAACCGGCTCAGCTAACAAGTCATAGTTTCTTTGAAAGAACGCTTGAACAAAGCTCCCCTCGGTGTCCCCATACCCGAGTCTTGTCTCCGCTTTAATTACGCCTCTGAAGAGTGTGGACGTGAACCCGAGGTACCCAAACGCTGTGGACCGACCCAACCGGTCCACTTTCTATGGGAACTCCAGTTAATTGCGACTCCGACAGGGATGACGGAGCAAGAAAGGGCTGGGGGAGTGGGGGTTGGGGGGGATAGGACCGCTGTTCCTGGTCCACTGAAATCCTTTTAGCTAAAGCTAATGTGGCAGAAAAGACTCTTCCAGTGGATTCTCTCTCAGCCGCTTTAATCCCCGTACGCGGAGCGACAAAGAGTTCAGTCGCCTGGTGCTTCCGAGGATTCCCTAATTGCCCGTTCCATAGGCAGATTACACCGAGCCCCTGGTCACTGCTGCTTTTCACCTGTAGGCTGGCCCAGACCGGTCCGGATACTCTTTAAGCCTAAGACGTTATCGATCAACACCACGAAAGATAACTGTTCGTTTACTACTCGAGCGCGAGACCCGGAAGCGCAATCGCACCAACAGTGAACACGCGGCACTTGAATTGAGCTTTCGTCGGCGCTGTGCAAACTGCGTTGAAGCGACGAATCGAACGAGAACGCCGTTTTTTTTGTTTTTTTTTACTCCGCCATTCACGACTTTGTTGACGGGTGTACAAAGCGAGCACGATCAGCTTGCTCTGCTAATCTGCCAACGAAGCTCGTACAAACCTCGTTTACGTAACGGAAATCAAACAACCGATTCTGACACCGTTTACCGCACATCGCCCCCTCTGTTTTTCATCAGAACTACAAGAAGGACCTCGTCGGCGCACACTCATAAAGCATACAGATGCTCTCCTTCATGCTGATCCTAAAACTAGATCGCATGGCTAATTCTACTGTTTCAGCCTTTCCTGTCTTCTCACCAGGCTTTTCCATGCTAACAGCACAGCTGTCCTCCAGTCACCCTAAACCATCTACTTTACCCGCTGATGGGTGTTGGCTCCGGAAAGCTCTTTCCATGGATAGTTCATCATAGGAAACCCATTTAGAAAAAGGAAGAAAAAAAAAAAAAGCACATCTTGAAAAGTCCTTTGCTTTAGGTGTGGTTATGAATGCTGATAATGAGCCGTGAAATTCTTCCCTGTCCCGAGTAGACGCCGAGATAGCAGACAGTGGCTTTTCAAAAAAAAAAAAAAAAAAAAAACACTAAGTGCTTGGACACCTGGTGAGCAAAGTAGTTACCCAGACAGCTGCCAAAAGCTTTTGGAGAAAAAAATAAATAAATAACATAAAAATACACCCAACATGCATGACTATTAAACAACACGCAAGGCAGAGAGGCTATTTTCTGTGTACGCCGGTAATGGCGTGCTTTACGGACGAGTCTGGCTGGGATATGGGACTCGCAGATGCCGTGCTTACAACATGCGTACGTCTATTTGTCGATGAACAGAGATGGAAAAAAAAAAAAGAATACGTAAACAGAGGACCAGTACAAACGGAAAAGATGGCGTGAAAACCGATGCTCGGGATTTCATTTCATTGGATTCCACAGGCACTGAGAGGGCTGTGAGGAGATAACGTCATGCTAGCATCTCAAATATCTGCTATGTTTTCAGGGTTAATTGTAAACCAGTGATGGAGCAGTTGATTGATCGGTCCATCGGCGAATTTCTCCGAGACCAAATGCAGAGCCCTTTCACCAACCATTCACTTCCCCGAGGACCAACAAAGCTCAGCAAGGAACCTTAAAGCCTTCTGGAGGTTAGCCTGTCCTTTCAAGAGAAAATCCTGGAATTAAAGGTATACTTCTATAGGTTTTTTTTTTTTTCCTCCCCCTCTTTAGCCCTTAAAAGACCACAATCCTCCTTTTAGTCATTGACCTCTTCCAGCCAGAATGTAAACTGCCATGCTAGTGCACTAGGAAATATTAACCAACACTGATTTTGGGACGTTTTTCTTTTCTTTCCTTTTTTTGGGCAAAAAACGACTTCCTGTTGCACACAACATGCCTCTTAATATACGAGAAAAGTTTTACACCAAAACCTCTAAAGTTGAAAATATTATCGAGGCTGTTTTTCACTGATCTAACATAGCTGTGTAACAATCCAGCGATTTAAAAAAAATAATAATAATTTAAAAATATATATATAGCAACTCGATTGAATCTGGGACGAACAACCGGTGTGGTTAAAAAAAAAAAAAAAAAAAAAAAAATTCTTATTTTTAAACTGCTGTGTAAATAACTTACCAGGCTAGCAAAGTGATTTGCAGTGAAGCGACAAATCCAAACAACTGGCTTGAATGATTTCCTACGACCATGTGGTCCAACGGTTCTTCACTTCCCCACTAAAAACTATAGTTCCGACCTGCAATTAGTTCCAGTTTCCTGTTTAACTCCCAAAAATGGAAGAAAAACATATAACCGTCGTTCCTTATCCGGTCATACATGACCTCTCGTTATATGATTAAATGATAAGATTTATTACGAAGAAAAATATAGCTTGGAAGGGAAGTACAGGATTTCTTGTACTGAGTTTGTTTGTGATCGTTGCTTGATTTTTATTTATTTTTTTTTTTAAATTCGCGATGCGACTTGTGTCTTGTTTTTGCGGGAAACTACCTGAATGGGCGGAACTGCAATTCCACGAGCTGGTCTTGCGCGGACGTTCGCGGTGATGTCTGTCGTTAACGAGACCTTTGAGTTGCACCCGTGTTCGACGCGCCGAATCGAAGAGGGCTCCGGCTGAACGCGCGTCTTGGCCCGGATCTGCGGCGAATCGGCGGTGATTCTGAAAAATCGCTCGCTCCGCGGAATCGTGCGCTTGATTTTGCATTCGTCTCCGCGATCGCAAAATGCTGGAGGGACTGACGAGAGATTGCTGCGAGTCCAGGTGGCTTGCTTTGCTAGATCTGCAGATGAAGCTACTGTGAAAGCCTTGCTTTCTCAACAAACTATATTAAGCACTTTTATTTTGGAAAACCAAAGGAGATGCCGCTTTCTATGACGGGGGCACTTTAATTATGCGTTTATGCATTAAAAACGGCCTAAGTTAAAATGTTAGATTTGATTAAATGTGGGCCTTGAAATCAATCAAGCATTAAGACCAAAAAAAAAAAAAAGCATAATAATCTAAGTAGAACATCAGTACCATTATTACTCTGAAATATAACAGCGACAGCAGTTGATGCCACTCAAGTATTGGCACTTCCCCAAAGTCCTTGCGCATAGCCGAAGCACTCCTTTGTTTTTTATGGCCCATGATTTGTCTTAGGATGAACAAGAAAAGGGCTTCTCTAATCCTATTAGTGCAGCACCTGAGCTGGAATGGCTAATCCTGTTTAAACTCACTACCCAGGCTCTATAATCCCCCCATATCCAGATGTTTAGCTGACTCGACCGTCACCCAGAGGTCAGAGGGCAGTTTTATCAACACGCGGGAACCTGTAGCAGTGGTCCAAACCACTCCTCTGCTCGGATTAACCCGAGCCCGTGTCCTGCTGCAGTATTACGGGTAGGTCTCGAGTCTCGGGACAGCACACCGACAGAAGAGGAGCTTGCTTTGCACGTCGTGTCTTTTGGGATCCCAGGTTCGGCTGGAGAATCTGAAAGGGATCATATTCTCTGGAATATTCGACGTCCCGTGTCGGATGCTGGATACAGTGTGGCATCAGTTCTAAATTTAGATTCGGCTCTGTTGGCTACAGGTGAAAATGGATTTCGTTTCCTCCTCTGTATCTGGTAACACTCAGCAATAACACTTAGTGTTACAGGCCAAAGCAACAGCACGGATCAATCCGCAATCTCAGATGTCAAACATTTGTCAAATTTAACACCCAGTAAACTCACGGTTGAAAGCCCTGTAGCCACTGTAATGATGTGTCGTACCGCTTTTATTGAAGTCCGAATCCAAACTGTTCTCTGTACTGAACTAGCCTGTTGCTAGTTGGAGCGAACTGAATGCTCCACCGTACAATTTTGACGTCTACATGTGAACCAAAAACACGACTAAATGGGCCTTTTTCACACTTTAAAACAAAACAACAACAACAACACACATTTGTATGCAGGTACAGAGTGAAATGATTTCTGGTAAACCTTACAGCTGATTGTTTGCAGATTGGCTGCACAATTTAAGGCCAAAAGTTTGTGGACACCTGTCGATCACATGCGTATGGGGTTCTTCCCCGAGCTGTTGCCACAATGTTCGGAGTACAGACTTGTATAGGATTCGCACTGGAACTAAGCGGCCCGAACAGGTTCTAGCATGACGGTGCACAAAGCGAGCTCCATGAAGACATGGTTTGCCAAGGTTGGAGTGGAAGAACTCGATTGTATCGCACAGAGCCCTCACCTCATCCTCACCGGACACCTTTTGAGATGAACTGCACCCCAGACCTCCTCACACCACATACGTACCTGCTCTCACTAACGCTCTTGTGGAGTAATGAGCACAAATCCCTACAGCCCCGCTCCAAAATCTAGTGGGAGGGGGAGTACATCTGGAATGGGATATTCAATAAGCACATACGAGTGCGATGGTCAGTTCTCATCTGTACGACTAGAACTGGCTGTTATGATTTCCCAATTCCCTAATTCACCAGACTCATTACCAATCATACAAAATAAGACCCAAATCTGAAACCCATTTACACTGTAGTGTTTGTTTTTATAATTTATATTCGATTTCATGGCTGTAAATTGGTGTCCATGACTGCGAAACACTAACAAACCTACTACTACACTACAAAATACACCAGCATCGTTAGAACTTTTACTCCCATTTTTCACCTCATTGTATCGACGCTCCCGAGACCGAACCCTGAAGACGTGTCCCGAATCGTTCGACGAGTCTCAGCAACAAAAGCTTCCAGGCTCCTTCCGATTCTTTGTGGATGAATCCGTTCACAGCTACGCTATATTAACCAACGTTAATGTTAATTCGTGCTAGCGCTGATGATGAGTATCTAGCTAAGTAGTGAACACCTTGGGACGCTGTTATTTATAGGCACAGAGCTGTCGAATTCTCAAATCAGTTCGTGTGAAGTCATTTTCTATTAGAGCAGCTCTGAGAGTAGTTCCGGCTGTAACATAAACGTTTAGATCGGGCTCGATCTAATGCCTCATCGTGTCTACAGTAACGGCTAATTTAGAGGGAATTGTACGGAGGACGCTCCTCCATATGGGTCAGGGTTAGGCTAATAATAGGCTAAGGCTAATAATAAAAATGCCTTTTTGCGATCGCAGAATTGAACGCAAAGTCGAGTAAAAATATTAGGAGGACTTTTATCCTATTAGGCAGACTTGGGCCGAGACGCGTCATGTGACGCCATCACAACACGCGTTCAGCCGAATCCCTCGGACACGAGCAGAGCTAAAAAGGTTCTCATTTACCAACGAACACCTCTGTGAAACGCCGTGCGGAACTCTTTCCGCCGGTCACGGTTTCACCGACGCGAGTAAGAAAAGCATAAAAAACTCGGCACGATTTTGAACAAAGCCGCAACAGAATCGAGCGCACGCAAAAAAATAAATAAATAACAACACTCAGCCAAACCCTGTACGGACTGGTCTATATGACGTTCGTGGAAGACGTCTCGAATGTCAGTGCTATGGAACAGTCAGTGAGCTTCCTGACACGGGAAGATCTTCCGGACGGTCGAGCTTGCGCGTTCCGGTTTCTCAGTCATGTGACAAGCTGCATTTTCGTCCTACTAACTTTAAGAATAAGGGAGAGAAGGAAAAAAAAAAAAAAAAAGAGAGAGAGAGAGAGAGAGAGAGAGAGAGGTTGGTGATAAACAGTTTAGAAGCTCAATGTGCTGTTCATTAATGAATTCAAAATTTGTGAACCATTGGCGTACGTGGAATAACATACCCCTGTTGTCCTGCTGTTAATAATAATAATAATAATAATAATAATAATAATAATAATAAAAGTATCCACTTTACAGTCATTTACATTGTGGAGAGGTGAAGGAGTTAGTATTCATCACCGATTGTATACTTTTGTTAACCCTAGCTAGCGGTGTTATTAGCTAAATCTGACGTGTTTGGTCGTCGTTATCGCTGTCGAGTATCGAATGCAGTCGAAATTTGGTGGTCCGACCGGTCGACGAGGAGAAAACGAACCCGAGCGTGCCGGCTGGTCCGAGGGTCTTTCCAGATAGCAAAGCATTTCTACTCGCTGCGGTTGTTGTTTACTTCCCCATAAACACCGCGTATAAGCCGTTTCTCAGTTTCCACTGCAGTTTGCAGTTTTCCGGAAAAAAAAAAAAAAAAACCCTTCTCATTAATAGCGTCTGGCTCCATTTAGCGTCCTTTTGACTTTTGACTGCATTTTTAGGCGTTAAAGCAGAAGTGAAGTTGCCTTGTGGAGGCGACTTCCAGCGGCTAAAAGCCACGAGTGTGAAAAAGAACCCACCGGGGGGATTCGATTTTTACCCTTTAAAATATTTCTCGTCTCGCTAAACGTTTCGGTTTCTCCATCGGAGCTTTAATGCTGGAGGAATTCTGAAACGTTGCTTGCTTCAAGCTGTGGTCCTGATGGCCTTCATACTTCAAGTATGCATTCGAGGTGACTTATAGCGCGTTTCTGCTCCTAACAAGCAATCAGAGCGTACGCAGCATTGTGTCACCGAGTGCAAGTGCAGAAATTGGTCTCCTATATTACTGTATTATATCACAGCCTGGTGCTTGGGCTGTCACCGCTGCTCGTACGCTACTCCCCACCCCACCTCAAAAGGTTTTTAAACAGGGAACAGCATTCATGCTGTGGGAAATCTTTTGTCCTCCAGAGTCACACTTTGTAGCCCCTTTACTTTAAAAGAGGAAAAACTCCAGTGCGCGGTGAAAACATCAAAAACCGAACAGCACTGTGAACGTTTCAAACTTAAACACCGATCTCATCGAACATTTATGTTTTACTCAGTAGGATAATCATTTGCTTGCTTTGGCGCTGGTCTTCTGCTAGTATTTGGGAACGATTCACCACATACGAGTCCTCACACCGTATGTTTTAAAAGCCGTAAGACGTTTTGGCCCACACAGGAGGTTCTTAAACGTGACTTATGATTCTCATCAATTTTACAGCGTTTCCCAAGCCACCTGGCCAAACAACAGATAGCGACGGGCCAAACAAGGCCAGACACAGGCAGCATTCGCCAATAAAATGAGTTTCCATATGTCGCTCTCAAACAAAGGGCAGATGTTTCCACTTACTCCGGTATATGTGATCTATTCACGGTAAAAACTCCACACCAACGCAAAGCTTCGTAAATAAAACGCGGCGCATTTAAAGCGCAACACCAACAGTCACCGACGGGAATCTGAGGCTACGGTGGGCTACGGTGGGCTACAGTGGGCTACAGTGGGCTACGGTGGGCTACGGTGGGGTACAGTGGGCTACAGTGGGCTACGGTGGGCTACGGTGGGCTACGGTGGGCTACGGTGGGCTACGGTGGGGTACAGTGGGCTACAGTGGGGTACAGTGGGGTACAGTGGGCTACAGTGGGCTACAGTGGGGTACAGTGGGCTACGGTGGGCTACGGTGGGCTACGGTGGGCTACGGTGGGCTACGGTGGGGTACGGTGGGCTACGGTGGGGTACGGTGGGCTACGGTGGGCTACGGTGGGCTACGGTGGGGTACGGTGGGCTACGGTGGGCTACGGTGGGCTACGGTGGGCACACTATAGCCCGAGAACCCCGTTCCTGGGTTTGATGTGTTATTCCTTTCTGCTCACCACGTTTGTAAAGAGTGGCTGTTTGAGTCACCGTAGCCTTCCTGTCAGCGTGAACCAGTCTCGTTCTCCATTGACCGCCCTCATCTCGTCAACACGGTATTTCCCCCTGCAGATCTGCTGGAGATCGGTGGATCCGTGTATGTCCGGCTCCAACATCCACGCCACACTCAAACTCCCTTAGAGAACATCATTTCCCCCGTTCGGATGTTCCATGCGACGCTCTTAACCTATCGGGGCCTGACCTGGAGCCTTGCACCGCTGCCGGATGATCGGCCGATTGGATGACTGGTGTGTGTATGTTCTTCGCCAGAAAGTAGTGAAACTACAGGGGAAAAAGGACGCTTTCGGAAAAGCGCGCACGCTCTCCCGGTAGGAGATGGCAAGACCGGACAATCGGCAGTAGCGACGGTGTTTACGCGTCCAAACACAGTCTGATAACTGTTCAAAAAACGTTCAATAATCCAATGCATTTACATGCACTTAGGTAATTTGATAACGGGAAGACGCCGGGTCTACGGGGAAAAAAACTAAATAAATAAATAAATAAATACAACGGAAGTCAGACTTACTCTGTAATCAGATTTCAAGTATCACAGCTATTAGTTTAATTACATTTTCCAGCAGCAAGGTGGTAGCACCGCCGTTTTTTTAATCAAGCAATCTAGTGAAGCTATATAAATATATATATAAATAAAATTTAGGAATGGCAAGCCTGTAATATAATGTTTCACTGCTTTTCAACCTACACCTCAGGTCGAAATATGTTTTTCTACAAGTCATACTTACAAACTTAATAATAATAGCTTACAATAGTACTGGGTGCTATGAAGATATCGCACTGATATCATGATACTTTGCGTCACAGTATGTTTTTCTGAGATATTGTGGACGTCAGGACGCGGTCTGAGCACCTGTTTTTAAAACAGAAAACTGACAGCAGATCATTAGATGGTCAATTTTTGTACTTAAGTTTAAAATTCAGTGCTAATTTTGTTCAAGGTTAACTTGTGTTACAAATACTGTAAATCTTCAAGACGTTAAATAAAGTAAGTCTATATATATATATATATATATATATATATATATAGAAATTTTTCACGCTGAATTTTACAACGTAATTCAAAATACCGATCGGGTGTAACTACGGAAATGTTTATTAAATCATTTACAGCTCCGGAGCAAAGCATAACGCAATTCGATATCATTCGAATTCATCCGTTCGCTGACGGTCGAAGTTACGATACAGCGCCATGTCAGGAGTGAGATTCTGGTTGTGCGGTTCGGTTTTATCGGAAGGAACGGATTTTTACATTTTTTTTTTTACATTTTCAAATCGCCGTGCGATTTGAAAAAAGGCGGCCTGATTCGAATCGTCTATTCGTTTAGAAAATACAAGCCTGAAAACATCCATCGAGTATCGAATAAATCCTAAGAACGCTTCATCCTCTGAATAAATACCGAGCACTCCGTTTCAAATAAATAGCAACTTTTTTTTTATTTGCTTTTCTATCTCACATTTTTTCAGCTGAAAAACAAGCCAACTCACAACTAGTCAGAGGAAGCAGCGCAAACACCTGCCACACTGAGAAGTGTGACTGCAAGGCACACACAGTCGTGCTGTTTAGATGTGAAACCACCAGAGAAAAGCTGAATTCGTCAAACTCGGAAGTGTGTGGGTTTGTGCAGTGTCCAGACCTACTGTACATCAACACCGTCCCAGCTGGAGTCCACAGCTGATTGTACAGTAGATGTTTAGTGGAAGGGATTGGCCATTTCTGTTCAGCCTGTCCATAACCCCAGAGCCTCCATCTCGCATCAAACCTCCAGATAACGGTGTTTCTTCTGGCTTTCAGAGAATGACAGGTTTGACATGTCTGCGATTCAGGAAAGAAAACTCCCAGGTGAATTGGACTGCTACACGTTTCACAGGCTTTCCTTTTTCCCACTCGTTGCAATTCCCAAAACTTTTCTCGAGCTGTTTGAAGGTCAAAGCTCACTGTGCTAAGGCAAACACTCGCTCTCTCACATGACGCCAGAACCATGCGGACAGTGGAGAAGAAGACTGGTGAATTGCGCACACATATATACATACATACATACATATATATATATATATACACATTATATATATATATATATATATATATATATATATATATATATATATATATATATATATATATATACACGCTACATATAGCTATCTATCTATCTATCTATCTACACACATGTGCTACATATACACACACACATGTGCTACATATACACACACACATACATTTTATATATATATATATATATATATATATATATATATATATATATATATATATATATACACATATACACTGACACACATACATGCTACATATACACACACACACTATATATATATATACAAGCTACATGTAGCTAGCCATCTATCTATCTATCCATCCATATATACACACACGTGCTACATATATATACATATATACATTATATATATATATATATATATATATTATATATATATATATATATACACATATATACACACACGTGCTACATACATATATACATATACATATACATACATATATATACACATTATATATATATACACACACACACACACACACACACACACACATACATACATCTATATGGACGACCAGTCTCCTTCATATTGGCCACTGCTATATCTCTCTCATGTGAGAGAGAGATACAGACAGACAGACAGACAGACAGACAGACAGACAGTTGGGTCCAAAAGTCTAGACCACATTGAAAATCTGGGATTTTTTTTATTATTCTATATTGACTTTTGATGACTGTTTTTTTTGTTGTTGTTGTCTATTTATTATTTAATGATAATTACTACTATTGTTATTATTATTGAATTGTACTTTATTATGACCTGCTTTTAATACATGATTATATACTTTGTTATTATTATTTATTATCATCATCATCATCATCACCTTAAATCTTTCATATTCAAGAACTATTTCTAAGTCCCTAATTAAACGTAAGCAAATGTGTGCTATTGACCATGTTTACTGCTTTATACGAAAGCTCAGGTTTTCCTCCTGTCTAATCTCTTCTACCAAACACGTGTTTTCAGACGACACGTAGATCATGGATTCCATCTCAGACTGATCATCATGTTTTGCGCAAACTTGTAAAAAGTCCGGCTCGAGTGCACACCGTCCTCCAAAAAGGGGGACGTACCAAATACCAAGAAACTCGTGTCAATATTCCAGAGATTGGACTTTTCACTCCATTTATTGCTGAGAACCTTTGCGTTCGATTAGCAAAGAATGCCCAATAGAAGCATTTTCCCTAGTGCTCTCAGACTTCTAGACCCCGCTATAAACAGTTGTTTCGTGAAACAGATCCTGACGTACATCATCGACACGTACGTATGAGATTTACTTCCATTTGAACAATTCTCCGATCTCTCATCGCTGGCGATGGGAAAGTTACGGAATCGTACAGCGATGTCCCGACAAGTCTAATTTTGTCTCATTTCGACTTGCGCAATTCTAAAATTGAATCCTGAAAATAAAGGGCATTTAGATTTAACCACTGCAAAAAAAAAACAAATCTTTATTTAACTAAAATCTCCAATTTAGACGTTTAACAACGCGATTATTATTCCTAAAGGGGACTGAAAACACTCTGAAATTCAGTGCGGGGAAAAAAGATATATTCTCGGAGATGAATTTTAGCGACAGAAACGTTATATATAATCCGTCAGAAATTCTCTAGACACGTCCGACTTTGGAATTTACAGATGAGCCGCTTACGAATGAAATATTCAGGTGATGATTCTGATGTCGGCGTTACAATACACGAGGAAGATAACAACACCGTTGGGTTGCTCCGCTTCACTTCTGCTTGCTTACGAATGTGAATTATACTGCACGTCTTTTCCTTTCAGCTCACAGCGGCGCGACACTATAATAAAAATGTATATTAAAAAAATATATAAATAAATAAATAAAAAATCGTTGCTATATTGTTAAAGTATATTCGAAACTCAAGCTGGCTAACTACCGAGCTCTAGTCGGTATGTCGTGTCGATAAAGTCTTCTTCACTCAAACATTCCGAGTAACATCTCGCGGTCTTGCCGTACGACGGCGGTACATTTCCATCCGGGACAGCTGACACAACAACCTTTAATGCGCATAGGATGTAGCGCGTCGTACGAGTACGGCGGAAACCTGGAAAAACAAACGCTCACGGTATTTCCCTCGAGTCGCACACCGTAGGGACGACACTGCATCGTTTAAACCACGAAACGTACGCGATACGGTGTTTTCTTTTAGCTACTAATATCGCCGACGCTTTTACAGTTGGACCTTTAGTTCGTTTGGGTTCGGACAGTTTATCGCAACCTCACTCGCTATTGCAGCAAAGAAAGCAAAAGATATATAAAGATATATACATGTGTGTGTGTGTGTGTGTGTGTGTGTGTGTGTAAGACAATTTGCTTTCTTAGTGGCCCAAGAGGATACCCAAGTGGCCCACATTTTCCACCATAAATAGTGTACGCTGAACAGGCGAGCGGTGAGAAAACAAGCCTCGACCCCGTGAGGCTGTTTGAGAAGCAGGAATATAAAACACATGTCCAGCACTCGATGAGATGAGAACTCGGTTTGTCTCGTACCTGGGACTCGAATCGGTTTACGGTGACGGGTTTTTTTTTTTTTTTCCGGGGGGGGGGGCGGGGAGGGTGGGGTAGTCATCTCTATTCTCTAAGCGCTGAGATCAAATCAAGTTTGGAGTCCTCTTTGGTGCACGTGACTGCCGACGTGGAAAATGAATGTGGGTCATGCATTAAAATTTATGAGAGGTGCAGAAGGTATGATGACGTGGGGGTAGCGGCTGTTGCTGGGTATAAAAACGCGCAAAGAAATAAACGCCAGTAATACGGCACCAGATTACTGGCACTTTGGGTGACGTTTCTGGAGAAATAGATCGGATCATCGGCCGTTAATTCGCCCGCGCGCTCCGGGTCGCGGGGCGTACGTGCCAAAATACACAACGAAACAAAACAGACAAACAATTTGCGTCTGTGTACTTTAGCGAACGGTGTTAGAACTGCTCGCTCGTGACTATTTTCGACTAGAGTCATAAAAAAATAAATAAATAAATAAACGTGGAGAAAACCTTCCATCGGACGAATACGATGACAAAAGGATGACTACGTGTATATATTTGACTTTTTAAAAACAGGCCCAAATGGAACCGTTTAATTCGGCTGCATTTGAGAAAAACGCCATCCGGTCGCTTCTGAATCCCTCCTCGTGGATTCCCTCTACTCCTTTTTCGGTTGATCTGGAAACCGAGCACGTTCTACTCGAATGATCCTGCGTACCCCGTCGCTCCGTCTCAAGAGTGGGACGGACGATCCGGGCCCCGATATCGGGCCGACGAGATAATATTACAGTGGAAATCCAAAAAAAAAAAAAAAAACCACACACACACACACACACACACACAAAACCCTGACATTCACAATCATTGTTGAGGGTTTCAGCCTGTGGACGGACCCGGAGAGGAGACTGGGAGCCATTTCCTCCACTCTGCATTACCATAACCTTGATTAACATTGGAAATGAAATGCTGTGTCCTGCTATATGAAACCAGCTCTGGGGCTCGCGCTTACTCCGGGTCGTTTTATTTAATAAAGCTTTGAACCCCCTCGAATTACTGATTAGCAAACTCTTCTTCCGTGCCGATTGCTTTTTTTTTTTTTGTTGTTGTCGTTTCTTCTCTCGGCAGAAAACGGGCACGGACTTTAAACCTTAATGAGACGTTAGCCGGCCTTTTGACATACAGTAACGCGTGCGTCAGGTCGTGAGCTCCAAACCGCTTCTCGAGAACGGACCGGTGATCCGATTTCGAGGCTTGTTGCGCAAACTTTGTCTAATAGAGGCGTCAAATAAAGAAAGCCCGGTCTTTGCTAAACGAGCCGAACGATCTCTTCGGCTTGCTCTTCCTATTGGTGCCATCGCTGCAGAACATTTCACTGATGTTTTGTTTTTTTTTTGTTTGTTTTTTTTAAAAACAACCTACGGAATACGAAGTTCGACCGTACGTTCTAAAAATTGTAAAAAGCGATCAAGTTAAAAATAGATCATTCTGTTTTTAAAAAAATAATAATAATAAATGAAGAAATGTCCTGGAAAATCGTCAAGGACGACAAAAAAATAAATAAATAAATAAATAAATAAATAAATAAAAGCTGTTCCTGACTCACATTACCGAGAACAAGGTTAAAGCCAAATGTACATTTGACCTCCAGAGCTCGGTAACTTAATTCTCTCATACAGTAATCCAACAAATATAGTCTGGAGTCTCACAGAAAACGAAGCCAACGTGACTCCATATTTCCGCCATCTTAAAGGATGCAGTGTGTCTTTTTAAAACCGGACCCTACTGACCGCTGGTCCCGCTTAATCGGATTTCCAAACCGACTTATGCGCTGTGTCCTGCACAACGTCCGTTTAAGTGCCTCGCTTCTACCAGGACCACTGCTTAATACCACTGGGAAAGAGAAAAGGGAGAAAGAAAGAAAGGAAAAAAAAGCTGGGGGGTGGTGGTGGGGGGGGGGGTGTACTTTTAATGATTTAATGTCTTACATCATTCAATTAACCGACTGCGATCGAGTCGGATCTCGCGGCCGTGCCGCGTTGGATTGGATGCGATCGGGCCGTCTTGTAAAAACGTTATTTCGCTCAGCGTTTCGTAAAATAAATAATAATAATAATCATTTTTGAAAAAGAGGCGTGGGGAGGGGGGGGGGGGTGTTTTTTTGACCTTGAGGGTAAGAGGGTCATGTTCCAAGCAGATGGAACACTCATTAGTGCTCAGTGGGTAATTTCAAGGGAGATAGTTTTCACACACACAATGAAGAAGAAATTAAACAGTAAATCACCGTCCCCTCGACGCCGTAAATTAATTACGAGTGCCGTACGCCGGTGTAGTGCGTCTGCGCAACGTGGGCAGAATGACTCCGAAAGCGCTTTATAGGTGAAGACCGGGGGAAAGGACGGCGCAACCCTGTCGAGGGAAGAAAAAAGAAAAAGAAAAGGAAAGAAACGACGTGCACGTCACGTTCGCGAGTTTCGCTGCGTGAGAGAAACATTCGAGGAGACTACACGTGCAGCCCTCTGTTTTCCCTTCGAGGGGTCGAGAATAAATCCAAATCTCCGTCCTAAACTCCAGAGGATATTTTTATACGCCGTTAACATTTTAACGCGGAATATTCCGCGTATTACTTCATTCTATATTTCCGTTGTTTTGTTTTTTTTCCCTCCCACACAGAGATAATGTGCTGCTTAAAAACGGACGAAACGTGCAACGTCTGTAATAAAAAAAAATTTTTAAAAATTTTAAAAAAAAATAAATAAAATAAATAAATAAAAACACACGTGAGGGTTCTATTTTTTTTTCCGACTTGAAATGATACGCAGGTCTCTCTCGCGATCAACTGCCGCTTCATCCCTGCGCCCCGTTTCTTGTTTTCGGCTTACACCATTCCAGGCGCGCTGTGCCTCTCAGACGCTCGAGAAAATGGCGGACGAACCGTACGGTATGTTGAGGCCAAATCGAGCGTGACGCCACCTAGAGGATTTCACCGCCGAAACCACAACGATTCCGGTTTCCGGCTCTGACGACAGAACGCGGGTGATCCCTTAAAAACAATCGAGAAAATCCAACAGATGTTTAAGGCGGGCGTCGTGTCAGGACTGACGGGTCCCCGGTATGCCCGGAGTAACAGCCAAAGTCCATAAACAAACAAACAAATAAATAAATAAATAGAATCGATGTCTACCGTGTTCACACCGTTTATCATCTAGACCTCCAGGGAAGACCTGCATCCTTACGGATATGTATTTGGTTTGGAAAGTGTTATCGGTCGGATATTTACAAAGAAACACCATTTAAACAATCTGACAATATAAAAAGCGCACTCAGGCGTATTATTGTTATTTTCCGGAAAACGTTGATAGGAAGAGCACGGGCTTCGCTTCGCCTCGTTTTCACGCTCGCACCCGAAAACCCGTCGGAGCGAGAGCCTGCCCTGCCTCTCGACGCGTCGCCGTTACCTCGGCTGTGCGCTCGTTTCCAGCTGTACTCCCTTACGAGCGCGTGTTTCACCCCGAACCCTGGAAACTGAAAATAACGGCCTTGCGGAGACTATAAATCATTTGCAACGGGCACTTCTCAGTAAGGCGGTCCAAAAAAAAAAAAAAAAAAAACAAGAAGGAAAGAAAGAAACTTTCGCTCTGGTGTGTCAGAAAGTGGAAAGGACAGATCTACCTGCTGATGAGTGAAATTAGCACGGGCAGGACTGTGAAACTGCTAACATATGCGAGACCAAACTCCACTAAGAGAATAGAACCGTTCAGAAGGAAGGAAAAGAAAAAGAAAAAAAAAGCGCACGGTCGGGTGTAAAGTTGCTCACGTCGTGTCTCGGAGATCAAAGTGATAATGAACGGAATACACCGGAGACGTGACGCTTATTAAAAGTTTCTTCTGTTACTCATACAGACGTTCCGAATGAAACCGATATTAATGATCCTACACGCTAAACCGGTGTCTGTCTATCGAGTCGCTGGCTCGATCCCCGGAGACGCTCCAATCGGGTTAAAAAGTAAACAAAATCTACAAACTTCTTGCCCTGACAGGAAGAAACGAAAAAAAAAAAAACCCCACAAAGGAAGTGAAGTCAGGAGTCATGCCTTAACGAACCCGCACAAGACGGCGAGTCGGACGCTTACACGAGGGGGGGGAACAAAAAAAAAAGTTTGTTTTTAACGTTTTGATGTTGTGACTGCTGATGTGTCGGGTCTTGTAGCCCTTTCACAACACACTGCACTGACTCAAACTCCAAATATGTTGGACTCTAGGAAGCCTTGCAGGCTGCACACAGAGCTCAGCCTTCTGCCACAATGGAACCTGGCCCAAGACTCCGAGTACGGTGTGTATGAGTGCGTGCGTGCGAGTGTGTGTGTGAGAGAAGGGGGTAGTTTTAAAGATTTCATCTCACAATGCAAACCACATGGTGATATGAAAGTAAATGTCTACAACACAGCTTCAAGTGGAATTTATTGTAGAACACCCACTTCAAAAAAAGTCCTTTTTTTCTAAATATATATTTGTATGAGAAATATTTTATATTATATATATATATATATATATATATATATATAGAGAGAGAGAGAGAGAGAGAGAGAGTACACAAAAGAGATGAATAGTATTAAGTTTAATACGACTGAGCGAGTCGTATTAAACCAAAAAGAGGCTTAAAAGTCGCACCACATGACACACGGAGCTTTCTATGAGCCGGAGCGCATACTGCACTGTGTCAGACTATTGGCTCATATATGAAGAGAAATCTTTACGTTTCATCTCGCAGCTGGCGAAACTGAACAGAAATGCCTCCAGGAACTTTCATGAGAAGTAGGTCTAGACTCTCCTCACCTGTAGATGCCGATCAGGATTAGGTTTTTACGTTAAGAAAGCGACAGGAATAATAATAATAATAATAATAATAATAATAGCATGATGCAACCTAGCCAGCGTGAAATCTGTTCAGAAAGTTTTCGGTAATTCCGTACGCATCACGTGGATAATCTCAAAAAACAAACAAACAAACAAACAAACAAACAAACAAAAAATAGTTCGTCCAAGTATTCCAAAACTCTCCGTTTCTGCATTCAGAGCAAGGGTTCTCGAACTTTTCGCACAAACTTTTCACACACACACACACACACACACACACACACACAAAAAAAAAACTTTAAGTGAGCCCGAATTAGCATAAATGATCGATATGCACGATGATATTTCTAGTTGCAAGTGAAATTTCATCCCAGTAGAAAACGTTAGGTTCAAGTTACGTAGTTTAGAGGCCTAGTCGTTCGAGAGCGGCTGGGGGTTCGGATTAATTGAAGCGAGCAGTTAAAAAAAAGGTTACTAAATATTTATTTTTAAAAAAAATTAAATAAAAAAGAAAGAAAGAAAGAAAGAAAGAAAGGAAGTGGGATGTGATTTCCATCACTGTAGACAATATATAATAAATAATAATTATAAGAATAATAAGAAGAAGTACACAAGTGAACAATAGTAGTGCTTTTAAAGCACCACTAATAATAATAATAATAATAATAATAATAATAATAATAATAATAATTTCCTTGCTATGCTTCCCAGACCCCACTTTGAGAACCAACTGCTTTCCAAAAAATATCCATTTTGAATATCAAAGATGAGCACAGCTCTAGCCAAGTCCAGGAGTTTACCCTTCAATACTTATTGGAAGATTTGTTGGGAAAATCTTCGCAGCAGCTTTTCCGCTGTGATATCAGTTAAAGAAGCGAATTCACTCCAAAAAAATAAAAATAAATAAATCATCCACACTTTCTTTGTGTTTTGTTCTCGAGTCGTGAGCACACTATGTTTTGTTTATTTGTTTATTTTTTTGGAGGGGGGGGGGTTGTTTTGCACTCCTTGGGGGAAAAATAAATAAATAAATAAATAGATAGATAGATAGATAGATAAATAAATAAATAAGAAAAATAAATAAACAGATCAAACTTGTGACTCCTTAGAGAAACCCTTCTTACCTTGGATTGGTGCTGTTCCAGTACACAGCATATCTGTCTGAAATGATCTTGCTGTCGTCCGCCCAAACTGTGACCCAAAACAGCACGGTGATCATCAAAAGTGTCAACTCCATCTGATACACAACACAGTGTTTGTCCATCATGCTCAACCGCAATCCCAAGGAATTATGATTATGATGGTAATAATAAGAAGAAGAAGGAGGAGGAGAACAGTCTGTGCTCTTGTCTTCAGATGAGGGTTTATCTAGGATCAGATGTTGTGTGCTTATCTGCTTAGTTTATATGCAGGAATAAAGCTTTCAATAGCCTAACAGCAGTCATTACATTCTTCAAATCTTCAATCAATCGAGTCTTGGGAGAAAGAGAGAGAGAGAGAGAGAGAGAGAGAGAGAGAGAGAGAGAGAGAGTAAAAAAAAAATAAACAAGTGAAGCGACGCTGAATGACACGAGGCTTGATACAATGTATCAGAGCTCATCAGTTTCCATTCAAACTCACAGCGTCAACCTGAGCTCACTGACGTCGCGTGAGCTCACACCTACAGCGTGCTTCAGGTCCAACATAATCCGCGCACGTGAGGGGGGTGGGGAGATTTAAAAATAAACAAAAAAAAAATAATAATAATGATGATGATGATAATAAAACGATATTAAAGATATCGCGTGTCGAGTCGTGTTTGACGCGGTGTGAGCCGGATGTATAGTCCACTGTCTTCAAGATCCATTCCAACTTGCAAGAAGAAGAAGAAGAAGAAGAAGAAGAAGTTTCCTTACAGTCGGTAGCACGCGATGAAAGCGCGCATACTTGCAGAAATGACACTTTAGTCTAGGAGCCTCCTCGTCGAAGTCCACATGCTCGGGTCAAATCACGTTGCGTGAACACACTCGTGTGTTTGTGGGGAAGGAGCGCGAACACGCAGGCTATCCGTTTAGTTGAGCAGGGAAAGAAAGCGGCTCGAGGAGAGGAGCAGCTTCCCGGCGTCGCTTAACATGTCATGTGAAAGTTGCCTCGCTCCTGGAGCGCGCGCGCATACACACACACACATACACACACATACACATACATACACATACACGTACGCACGCACGCACGCACGCGCGCTCTTGAGCTCGAGCTCAAACCGACCGCATCACTCGCCAAGTTGACCCTGTCCTTTCCTTCCGCTCACACATTCGGACAGTTTCTCGGGCTAGCTCTCACACTTTACTACAGTGGAACCTACACACAAAAACAGATCTTTTTTCTCTCTCTCTCTCTCCAGCGGTTATACTAAAACCCCGTTCCTTTATCTCTCTCTCTCTCTTTCTCTCGCGCTTTCGGTCTCGCGCTGAGTGACTGAGTGGCTCTCCATTCACGCGCGCGCCGAGTGCTGCACGCCGGAGGGGCGGGGCTACACCGAGCTCTAAGTTTTCATATTCAACTCGGCTAAAAAATTCTACACGGTCGCCGACACACACACACACACACACACACACACACACACACAGAGAGAGAGAGAGAGAGAGAGAGAGAGAGAGAGAGAGAGAGACCTGCAAGAAAAAATTAATACATTTATTAGAGGTGGGGAAATATATATATATATATCCTACAGGCCCCAATTAATTAAAACAATAACATTTGAAATAGATAGACAGATAAACAGACAGATAGATAGATAGATAGATAGATAGACAGACAGACAGACAGACAGACAGATAGATAGATAGACAGACAGATAGATAGATAGATAGATAGATAGATAGACAGCTAGATAGATAGATAGATAGATAGACAGATAAACAGACAGATAGATAGGCAGATATAACCTTGTGTATATATAATTCATGCATAAATTATAAAACATATCCATATTCTTAGATGGTGTCATTACTCAACAAATGCATGTAAATTACAGTAAAACAATAAGGTTTTAGTAAAACAAAATTTATATATATATATATATATATATATATATATATATATATATATATATATATATATATTGACAAATATAGCAGTTGTGCACTTTAGGCGTATGCCATTTTATTAAATAAATAAAGAAATAATAAATAAATTAGTAATAATAATAATAATAATAATAATAATAATAATAATAATAATAATAATAATAATAATAGCTAATGTTTGTTACAGTTTGTTACTGACACCATGTTGGATTGGGATAAAAATCCTGAAAATGTTGTGTATAACAATAGAGTGGTTCGGGGAGGGGATTTACACCTTACATATTTCTAAAAAAAAAAAATAATAATAATAATAATAATAATAATAATAATAATAATAATAATAATAATAATAATAATAAACACCATACATCCACAGGGATAGAATTCATAATATACAGGTAGACTATAAGCCTGTTTTATAGACTAAAACTAAAACTCATATTTATCTTTAACTCATCTCTTTGACATACTTATCTGTATAAATACTTACATTTCCAGTCATGTGTTGAAAACCCGTCTTGCTTTCCTTGTCACTGAGGTGGCAGGCCTTAGGGATACATCTTTTTGTACCTGTAGTGTGTACCTTTTTTTTTTTTTATGGAAATGCAAATGTATCATACCCTGTAAGGTAAACTGTAGGTAAATAATTAGACCTTAAGGACTCTTGTAGCTTTAATTACACTGCACCACATGCAGTTTTCCAGCTTCAAGAGAAACACTAAGAATACAAACGTTTTGCACTCCTCAGCTAAGTGACAAGTAAAGCTACAGTTTACGACCCCCCCCCCGACAGTGTGTTAATTATTGTATATGACGAGTACACCATCACTAGTAACTGAGGTGATCCGGAATAGTGTACACTACTAAGCGGGTTAATGTGTGGTCCTAACGCAGCGACTCGGTCCAGCCTGTGTCAGAGAGCAGAGAAGGAAACGGAGCATTGCACAATGTGAGATTCAGCACTGATTAATATTTCAAAAGCCGGGGTAGGCGGACAGGGAGAGGGTGGAGGGGGAGGAAGAAAAATACGAATGAAACTTTAATTCCCTGCTTTTAAAAATGGCACAGAGATTAATGGTGGACACTTATAAAAATTTCATCGGTTGTTATGCATATATGCATGGAGCAGAGGGCCTTGTCGACAACTTGTGGCAGAGGCTGCAGGAGTGACTGTGCTGCGGGCAAGAGCATGTACACCAGAATAATCTTCAGTTTGATTATTCTCCCTCAGCAAAGCCTTCAGGCTTGTGAAAAGGAAAATAGGACGAGAAACAAAAACCACCTTTGAATGTTCTATTACCCTCGAATAGCAAGAAAGTAATGAAGAGTAATGACGAACAGAATGTCGCTGAATTCATTTCGTTCACGCCGCAACATCTACGTGTGGCAAAAGAGCCAAGAGATCTGAAGTTCTAATACCCATCAAATGAATAAAAATGCACTAAATATATAGAGTAACTCTAGTGTATGTGTACGTATATATGGTATAGTATTGGTGAGTCAGATTCTTCTTCCTTGCTGACAGGAGTGGAGCCTGATGTATTGTACGTCTGCTGTCTGTAGTCTTAAAGGTCAACATGTCGTGCATTCGGACATGCTTTTTGGCTCAGCTGTAAAGAGTGTTTATTTGAGTTACCGTAGGCTTCCCGTCAGCTCAAACCATCCTGGTCATTCTCCTCTGTACGTGCTTCCACGTGCAGCACCGCAGCTCACTGGAAACTTTTCATTGGGTTTTCACACCACTCCGTGTAAACCCTAGAAGCTGTCATGTGTGAAGATGCAAGGAGTTCAACAGTTTCGAAAACGCTCAAACCAGCCTGTCTGGCATGCCGCGGTCAAAGTCACTGAGATCACTTTTACACTATTTCCCCATGCTGATGTTTAATGTGAACCGAAAATGAAGCTCTTGGCCTGTATCTACATGAATTTATGCATTGTGCCACTCCCACGTGATTGGCTGATTATATATATATATATACAGTTGCAATCATAATTATTCAAACCCCATTGCAAATTTATTGCTAAATTTTACAGACTTTCAGCTGTTCAACACAACCAATGCTTCAAGTGGTCTCCCCCAACTTCAACTGAAAATGGAACTTATAAAGATTTCTCCGGTTTCAAAATGATTCAACCCCTTCATGGCAAACAACTCTAGTACTTAGTGGAGCACCTTTTTACCGTTATGACCTGCTGCAACGAGCTGCATAGCCAGACACCAGCTTCTGGCAGCCTTCCTGAGGAAACTTAGCACATTCTTCATGAGCAATGGCCTCCAGTTCAAGTGTATACAGTTGCAATCAAAATACCAGAAAACAATTACATTGAGAAAAAAAAAAAAATATATATATATATATATATATATATATATATATATATATATATATATATATATATATACACACACAGACTCTAGTCTTACCCCGTGTAAGTGTTTTCCGGTATCCTCCCACCTCCCAAAAAACATGCCAGTAGGAGGATTGGCTACACTAAACTACCTCTAGGTGTAAATGTGTGTGTGTGTGTGTGTGTGTGTGTGTGTGTGTGTGTGTGTGTGTGTGTGTGTGTGAAAAGTGTCCTGCGATAAATCAGGGTGTATTCTCACCTATCTGCAGGGTTCTCAGAGACGTCACAATGTTCATAACACACCTGCGATTAATAATGTATAATCCTTCCACACAATCTTTATAGACTCCAGATCCACCACAACCCCGATAAAGCTGAAGATAGATAGACAGATAGATAGAATAACACAGAGATTTTTACTCATGTTTATATATTCAATATTGTTATTCTGATTTAAATGTCATATTTTCAGTAATAAGGGGGCACGGTGGCTTAGCGGTTTGCTGGCTTGCCTCGCACCTCCAGGGTTGGGGGGTTCAGTTCCCACCTCTGCCCTGCATGTTCTCCCCGTGCTTTAAGGGTTTCCTCCGGATACTCCGGTTGAATCCCTCCAGTCCGAAGACGTGCGCTGGCACTCAGTCTCTAGAATGAGTTATATGTTGAGCCACACACACGCACATGTGTGTATCTGCGTGTGTGTGTGTGTGTGTGTGTGTGTGGGGCTCGACATATAACTCAGTCTAGCGACTGAGGAAGGCAGGACATAGATAAATAACTGCATAAAACTTGCCTTGACTCTGACAGTCATGTGCAATCAATGAGACTGCTGTGCAAAGCTCTCTGAGATTCATCTCTCCATTACAGCGGTGGCAAAGGGCAGACGTCTGATTCACAGCTCGTATTTCTCCTTCCTCCCCCTCTCTTCCTGAAGGCTTTATGAAGCCAATTACACCATTTCTGGGGTTACACGAATGCGCAGAGGGCAGTGGCTTTGTAAACGACCGTCCGGACCCTGCTGCCCTGTGGCGATGGTCAAGGACAACAAGCACCTGCGCTATGGTATCACCTGTTGAATAGGATGAGCCGGGTCAGAGATCAGGTCTCTGGTACAGGGGTCACGTGTGGCTATATTTTGGTTCAGCGTGGCTTCAGGGCTCACATCAGCAGGGGGCAGTGTAACTAATGCATTAACCCAAATCATGCCTGTCAGTGTGAGCCATGTTAACGTTTTCTTGTGTATATCCACAGCAGCAATACATCAGTCAGCATTCAAATGCATCCACTGAAAGTAATTATTAAAAGCCCTGCAGTGCCATGTTAATGTTGCTGTAAATGGACTGTGCATGGGCTAATTTCACTAACACCCCTCTTCCCCCACCACTACCGCCGCCGCCACCACACCACCACCACCCAAAGCCCTTTTATCCATCTACAGCGATCATTTGACAAGCCCGGCCAATGTTTGAAAAATATATCTGTCATCGGAACAGGTCGCTCTGTGAGAAGCAGTCAGTTGGAAATGTATATAGGCCTGAGGAGAGATGTCAGGAAAAGGGAGAGAAGGGGGTCACATCTGTTTTTTCTTTACAGACCAATCTGTAGCACACGCCAGCAACCATGCGGTGTGTAAAACAATCCTGGAGGGAGCGAGCATACCTTTTTAATAAGCTTCAAACAGAGTTTGTGGTCGAGTTGGACCGAAGCGGAGGTTTCGTTCGAGCATTATGTTTGTCAATAAATGACACATACACAGGAAAGGGATCTGGGTTAATGCGGCATGAGAAACTAAACGTAATCAGGGTGAATAATTGAGCTGACTACTATAGTTATACGTGCGTGACGTCGAAGCCTCTGACGAAACAATGGCGCAGTATTGAAGTCAACGCACCTGCATTTTATAACGTAGAACCTTTTTTAAATCCGCTTTTAAGCGATTCTTCTCCGTAAAAATAAACTTTTACGACATTTCGGGATTATCTCGATTTAGTTTCGTATAAATAAGCGCGTTCGTCCCGCTGTACAGCCTTTTAAACGCAGCCGTAAACGAACAAACTATCGGCCTCTTTTGCGATCTTGTAATACCCCGTGTCACGGACACAAACCATAGCTCTTTCTTAAAATGGCTACATTAGTCTCGGCAGTCCTTCTCTAGTAAGTGTGTGAACGTTATGAAGTCTCTTGTAGAAGCGTGGACATTAAGTTTAAATGCCTTCTGGCAAGCAGAATGTCTGTAGTTAGTGGCTTTATGACCGGGTCCTTTAACTATCATCTAATTGTAGGCCTGTAATGGTGTAAAAAAAAAAAAAAAAAAAAAAAAAAAAAAGGCACAATAAGCCTTTTGAATGACGTAATTGCATTGCAGAGTAGACACATTGAGTAAAATAATAATAATAGTAATAATAATAATAATAATAATCATAATAACAATAATAATAAAGACGCATATTAGAATCATAAACTAAAATGATTACCTTTATTAGACGAAAACACAATGGGTTTCTGTAAACATGTTAGTGATTGGATTAAGAGGGAATGGTACAGTAGTATGTGCTCAAATTCATTAGGCATTAGGCTGAAGACGGCACTTTAGAACGAGCTCTCAGGGTTTTATGCTCTTTATTGTCCACCGAACAACAATGTCTAATGAATTCAATCTGTTAATAACATAATGAAGGCGTTTCCATCAGAAAATACAAGATAGTAATCGTATAAATCAAGAGGCAAACTGTTTCCAATGCTGTTTCCAGGTGTGCACCTCTTCCAGATGTGTGTACTCTTATTTAAGAGTGTGTGTCAACTTGTTTATTCCTACTGACTCATGCTGTGATGATCTTGTTATGTGCACCCCCTGTTGATCCCAGATGGTACTGCAGGAGAACCTCAGACACTTGCCCATGAGAGTTTTCAGTGTGTGTTTGTGTGTGTGTGTGTGTGTGTGTGTTGAAGAAGGAATGGTACTGATACTTATCGGTGTTGCACAACTTCTCTTTGCTGTCACACATCCATATCCTCCATGTCCCATTCGAAAACGCATTCATATTTATAGGCGAGGACGGTAATTGAATATCTCATGTATAATTCATGTGTTCGCTAAAGAGAGACAAGGACAACAGAGGAGCATGGGCTTCCAAAAATGTCCCAAATTCAACTCTTTGCCAGTATTTTGTTCTCTTCATGGGGTATGTTTACTCATTCATGTACTATAAACAATCTTGAAAACGTTGACCCGTTTCCAGAGTTCCTCTGTTATTACGCGTCGGAGATTCTGATTTGTAGCCGTGGCGTATTAAAGTCTTATTAATATTAATAACATTTACTCTGAGCGGCTCACACTTTAAATGCAACTTTGCCACACCCAGAGCCAGAGCCAGTGTTGAACTGTGGCATAACGTGAAATCCGGATTCCGAGAGAGTCTAACGCTTGTGAATATTTAGTGAGAATATCGCATTGTATAATCTTTATCATTCAACGACTGTGTTATTATTTCCTATGAGCCCTGCTGGAAGAAACACCCCAATAGAAACCATGACAGAAATTCTAATGGTTTATACTACAAACACCATTAGAAACCATCAACTAACCATTATCATTAGCATTATTGGTATGCACTTAATGGTATCCACTAGACATAACATGCCACCAACGGGTCAACTGGGCGGCTGTGGTTCAGGTGCTAGAGCGGGCTGTCTACTTATCGTTGGGTTGGCGGTTCGATTCCCGGCCCAAGTGACTCAAAGAACTGAACCCCTAGTTGATCCCGATGGTAAGTTAACCCCTTGCATAACAGCTCTGCTACCATTAGTGTGTGTGTGTGAATGGGAACCAGTGTACAGTGCCTTGGAACCACTAAGGCTAAAAAAGAGCCGTATACGTGCAGACCATTTACCACCAATAGAAGGCAACAAATTACCAGTAGGGACCATTACAATTCCCATAATATGCATTAAACCCATTACAAATTCTGTGAGAGTTTCTGTTGTTTTGTTTTTTTTTTCCAGCAAGGACAGAGGAGTCTATATAACATTTTTTTTTGTTGCAGAAAACGTGTGTGTGCGCTAAACAGTCAGCTAGCCTGCAGTAATGTTGTTGATTACCATTTTTATTTTAGTATCTACACCATTTAATATATTTTTTGTATTATATTTGCTTGATAATGGAATAGATTAAATTTCTAGCTGTCATGCGGTATACGCTCAATAATCCTTTCGTAATAACTTGCTCACTCATAGCACCTAAACGGTTCTTGGGTTTGTCCCCCTTACAGATTTTAGGTATAACCCGACAACACCGTAGTGATGGGAAGTTTGGATCATTTTACTGACTCGGATTTTGAATCTCGTCCGGCAGAATGAACGAATCTTTTTTCGAGTCATTTCGCTCATTTCAGTAGAATATAATTAAAATGTTATATGTTAAATTCCCCAACACATCTAGTACTTAATAAACTGTCAAATAAACTATAGTCTAATGCAGCCAAGGCCGAATTATGAGAAACGGAAATGATTCATTAATAGCTTACTGTTAGGTCTTCAGGCTACGTGGTCCGTTAGTTCACCTCACCTCCTCATTTCCGAGTCGTTCTCACGCCACATTTGTCACATCTCTTCCCCGGAAGCAGAAATGATTCGTTCAGCTCTCAAATCTTCAGGTTCGAATCGTTCGTTCATTCATCCCGTGACCGCCCCATAGTCAATGCACCACGCAATACCGGAAACAGAAACGATTCGTTCACCTCGAGTCTTCGGGGTTCGAGTCGTTCGTTCATCATGTCACAGCCCAACTCCAATCAGCCTATGGAGCTGTGACGTGATGAACGGACGACTCGAACCCGAAGACTCGAGAGGTGAACGGATCGTTTCTGTTTCCTGTACGGAACCTATGCGGATGTCGCAGTGCATGCGCGGTCAACACAAAATGATGAATCACTCTCTGAGACGACTCGAGTCATATTAAAGATCCGTTCAAAATGAACGGATCGTTCACGAACGACACATCGCTACTACACTGCGGCTCACTTTGGTTCAAAAGTTAGACCGTTCATCCATCCGGAGAAGCCAGTAGTGTTGTACTTAGCCAGCTAGCTAAGTACGGAATAAAACGCTCTTACAGCGCGTTCTTATCAAAGAGTCATACAAATGTATGTTTAATCCATATTATTATTATCATAGTTGAGATCTGTCATGTGTCTATCACGACACAGCTTCACCTCTGACCTCTGAAAAAAAGTGCTAACACTGGAGACTCCTTCCAAAAACATGTTAAAGTAGTGTAGTGTACATCTGACTACTTAACAAAACAACAACGCGAAGGCGAGTCGAATGCAAAGCTTCATTTAGAGACAAAGCAAAATGCTCTACTGGTCCACCGGAGTCAATAACCCCTTCTACGGCTACTTTAAACCTGAGGCTTGTTTGCAGTAAACAATGGCACGACGAATCACAGGCTCGCATTTGACTCACCCTCGTGAAACGTTGACTTACATACCGCATGTGGATGTCTTTTAGGTTTCGGATTCGAGTCCGGGAATCGTTTAGTGATCAGTTCGAACCAATCCTGATCTGTCTATAATGATTCAGAAGGTTCAGACATTTTTCCTCTACGTCTTTGTGCATCTCTAGGTCAGTGCACGTCCTGTTACTCCAGCATTCATTTTCCGGCTAGAGCAATGCTAAATTAGTGGCGATGGTGTGGGAAAAAAAACAACAACACCCCAACACTTTCCACAAACTTTTAATGCATTTGAATTCTTTTACAGTCTATATTAATTTACTCAAAGTACGAGTCAGCCACTATTACGAGCTGCCCAGTGTAATTACCATCTCCTTACACTGATTAGCCGTCAGGATGAAGTCACAGGGTGGATATAGCATTCGATTGGACAATTAGACAGAATGAGTTACAAGCATGTTACTCGGTCCACATTCCAGGCAACGAAGTTGAGTTATTCCAGGGTAAAGGGAAAAGGAAATCGCACTTTCGGCCCAATGATGGAATGAGACGGCATTAGGTGACTAGATACGATTAGATAATCTCGCAGTGGTCGTTGTTTTTTAACTGATAGAAAAACAGGAAGTCCCGCTGACCTTTCCAGGCAGTGATCAGCCGAGAATACGCGACAGGTGACTAGGAGTTGGTGTTGATAAATACGAAGCAACTCGTCTCTTCAAATGTGTTCCGGTCGGCTTTCGTTTGAGTTAGACTCCGCAGCTTTGTGTACGGTCGCTGATTTCTGTACGTATTAATCGACTAATATTGAACAGCTATTTATCAAACGCACACAAAGGCCTTCTTGTTCAAACATGCTTGAGAAAGATTTACTACATCTCTGAAGAAGAAGAAGAAGAATAGCAGAGGTGGTTATCGGAATCCAGGGAATGTTGCATCACCTGGAAATATAGAAGCTACTTGGCGTGCTAGTTTAATTTCCACTCCCTCTCTCCATATTACCACAGGGTTTTCCGTTTATAATATAATAACGATGGAGAAATATGAAACCGCCTCTTTTCAAGAGGAACGCAATCTAATCTCCCACTGATCACAACATACAGTATCTAATATGTTAATTATTTATGACCGGGAAAGATCCGCTAGGCATTAGTACGGAGGCACTAAAAGACAGTGTTGTGTTTTTTTTTTTGGTTTTTTTTTGCAAATCTAACTGTAACTAGTTATAAATTTCTAGTCTCCCTTACGAGAATATTACTGACAGAAAGGAGCAAAAAAATGGGACACGTACATGATATCTGCCATTCATCTAGCCAACGTTTTCTTGCAAAACGTTTGTTTAAAAAAAAAGAAAAAAAAAAGTCAACTTAAAGGTGTTCTTGGTTGGTCGTGCTTGAGGAGACAGAAAAGAGTCCCCGCGTCCACCATTTATGAATTACAGCCCAGCAGAGTTGGCTCGGATGTATGAAATGGACGGGTAAGGCTTTTACCGAGGAAAATGGGGCCCATTAATGTAAATGGAAGACTATCACGGCCTGTAACACAAACCCGAAGCAGAACTCAGTGTTTCCACTGCCCGCTGTGAGAGCAATTATGGTGGGATACACAAATGTACCGTAATGGATAAAACTAATCGGTGCCCTCAGATTCTCAGGGAGTAATCCATTTGTGGAAGGAGGTGTCCACTCTAAGAACACCGCATAAGCGGACCGCACACACCACTGACTCATGCCTGGATAATCACATTATCAAAACTTTATCAGGTTAACCTTTAGGCTTGTTTCTACGTAAGTGGCGTATAGAATATTCATACACCTAGACGTTAAATCTTGAGGTTCAAAATGCATACTTTTTACAGGGTTCTACCTGATATCCATGCGAATGCACGGGTTACGCACAGGTTTGGTGTATTAGTGAATAAATGTATTCATAAGGACTATTCGCACCCAGTGTGTATTGGCCAGACTATTTTTATTTTTATCCAAAAGTAGCGCGCTTAGCACTTAGCTTCATGGTGGGGGTTTTTTTTTTTGTTTTTTTGGCACCTGTTGTGATTTCCGAAGTCCATCAGAAAGTTGTTTTGTTTTGTTTTTTTTCTAAATTACTTTGCAGCAATATAAGTGTGTCAATACACTAATCGAGTATTCCTTTTTTCTTTTTCTTTTTTTGTCTATGCATAGATCTGGGCTGAATATTGTAGTGGCTGACCTAAATATTTCCAAATGAGACAACTTGCCCTTGCTCGAACGCGGAGGTTCATCTGCAAAGTCGCCATTCGGACGAAGCGTCTACAATCCTTCTGCTTACGGTGCTTTACGTAACGTGAGGAACGCCGCTATCCGCAGTGATTTAGACAGGGATTATTATTATTATTATTATTATTAGGCCGCTCTGAGTGAATACATGAGGAACTGAATGTACCCTGCATTCACAAAGGGTGTGTTTTCATTCTTTCTGCTTCATGAGCGCAACCGTACTTGAACTCGCACGTTTGTTGCTATGGATCATTCTAAGCACAGCGGCAACACTGACGTAGAAAAAGACCTTTTCCGTGCCTGTCATTTGCCCACTCGCCGCTCATTAGTGGTTGGTTTCGAGACACAGGACTATTATTTGCTGGATCTTTTGGTCATGGACTATTCTCAGTGCTGAAGTGACACTCGGGGGGGGTGTTCTGCAACATTCATACCAGCTCCACACACACTACCACACTCTCTGAAATCAAGGGACCTTTCTTGTTGCTTAAAGAGTCAATCTTTTATAGCTTTCGCATGTATCTTTTACATGAAAAGGTACATGTGGTGTTCCTTTAATTAGCTTGTAGAATACGGCCTAGAGTGTCCAGAAGTATATGGACACCTGACCATCCCATTCAACATCCCATTCCCTATTAATATGGAGTCGGTCGCCCTTTTGCCGCTACACCCAAGACTCTTTTGAGAAGGCTTTCTGTTAGATTCGTACCCGTTCAGCCACATAAGTTGGGGCACTGAGTGAGTTCGGTGCTCAGTCGGTGTTCCGGTTCATCCCAAAGGTGTTCAGTGGGGTTGAGGTTATAGCTCTGTGCAGGACACTCGAGTTCTTCCTCTCCAACTTTTACAAACCATGTCTTCATGGGGCTGGTGTTGTATACAGGAGCATCGTGATGCTGGAACATGTCTGAGCCTCTTCGTTCCAGTGGAAGGGGAACTCTGATACAAAGACGTTCGAGAAGATTGTGTTTTTTCCGACTTCGTGGCAACAGTTTGAGGAAGAGCCATGGTCGGGTGTCCACATACTTTTGGCTGCATAGTGTTTTTTAATATTATTCACATTTCTGCATTACAATAATAATAAAAAAAAAAGTGCTTTTGATTACTGAGTGCTGTGAATGATCCTCCACACAAACACCATCTGGGTAGTAGTGGTCACGTGGTGGTCCTCATACACCGGTTGTCCTTCCTTGGAACATTTTTGGTAGGTACTTCCACCCTGCATATCTTGAACACCCCACAAGACCTGCCATTTTGCAGATGCTCTGACCCATTTGTCAAGCCATCACAATCTGGCCCTCGTCAAAGTCACTCAGATCCTTCCACTTGCCCATTTTCCCTGCCTCCGACACATCGACTTTGAGAACCGACTGTTCACTTGCTACCTAGTATATCCCACCCCTCGACAGATGCCACTGTAACGACATGATCGATGTCATTCACGTCACCTTTCAGTGCTTTTAATGTTATAGCCGAACACTGTATGCGTCTTATAGAATAATTGCATGGATGAGCAGGCGTACCGCTGTTCCTAATAAAGTGGTCAGTCGGTGTGATTTCATCAGTTCCTGCTGCTTCATGCCAGTTTCCTCCCTTTCGATAATTATGCACACAAAAGCTGCTTGAGTAATAGCTTCAACATGCTAAATGAGTGAGCGTGGGAGTTAAAAGGCAGGTCCATGAAGTAATTAGTGCCTCAGTGTTACGGTAAAGCTAAAACAGAGCCGTGTTCTCACTTCGGCCCAGACCTACCGGAGCTGAACGCTCGAGCTTTCTGACGCAGGGGAATGACGGAAAGTATTGTTAAATGTTCTGATAAGAATGCCAGAGTACTTGAAAATAAATAAATAAATAAATAATAATTGTAAAAGAAAAAAAAATGTAAAAAAAAACAGAGAATGAAATGCATTGTTTGAAGTAATCTTTGAGTTGAAAGGAAGATGATAAAGAATGAAAAGAGAGTGAGTGAGAGAAAGCGAGAGGGGGGGGGGGGGGGGGGGGGGTTAAAAAACACATTCTTAATGTATTGTGGAACCAGTTGAGATCTGGACTCCAGGTGCACCGTGCTCACTCCTTTATAGACTCCTCACATCGCAGACTCCAGAACGCTTGCATTAGTTCAGCACAAGCCATTTCCTCCACCCCCAGAGCCATCATTTCAAGCAACTTTTTTTTTCAGTGGCCAATAAATAGTTTTACACTTGGAAGTTGTAAACCTCATCTTGAGTGGTTTCTGGCAGCTACATGTTGAGAGATTGACTTTCAAAGCTCAGATTACCCTCTGACTCTCGCCACATCATTTATCGGAATTTCAAGCTATAATCTATGAGCTGAAATGGTAATTCAAGATGCATATGATCTTTTAATATGACATGGTGTGAAGGCAGGGTGTTCTGTCAAAATTTTTTTTATGATTTCCAGAGCTGGAGACGTGGCGAATTACAGCTTGGAAACAGAGAGAGAGAGAGAGAGAGAGAGAGAGAGAGAGAGAGAGAGAGAGAATTCCTGCTTTCTGTAAACACATGTAAAGTGAAATTGGACACCAACCAGCTTTTGTGTTTCGTTTAAACCCATCAGATCTAATCTGAACATAATTAGCTATGAAGGAAGTTCGAATCTAATGTCTAATCAGGGGTTTGGATGAATGCAAAACCAGCAAGTGTGGGACAATAAGGCAACGTTGCATGAGAAAGCCGTGTGATGCAATGAGGTTACACACTTAATAAGCACTCTTGTTAATTATGCTAATAGGGTAGAAGGGCACTGCTGGGATAATGACTGGGTAATATTTAGTAGCGGCGTTTAATAGACATAGAGCCAAGTGATGGGGACGCCCGGCCAATTAGCTGAGCATCGCTCTTTGCTGTTTTCCTCATGTCTCCCTCCGTGAGCCTCGAAAATCTGCTAATCACCGTTCTGGTAATTGTACATTTCCAGAACGAGCTATTATGTAGGAGAGGAATGTGGCTTGTAATGTCCTGTGCTGTCAGACTGGTTTGGACTAAAAGGTAATCCTGACCAGAGATGCAAAGTTAAAGAAGATATTTCTGATAACTCTCATAATTGGTCCGTAGTAAAAGAACCATCTTTGACCACAGCCAAAAAGTGGGAGAGAACTTCTATACGTAATGGGCCTTTTAGAACACATTGAGACAAGACATCGACATCTTTAGCATCTTCACTCATTTCAAACATAATATGAAGAACCCATTATATGTTATGGGAGACTTGAACAAATTTGGACCGTTCGTTTTGAAGCAGCGGCTTGAGCACGAATGCCTTGCACCTACGGGGCTGGGGGTTCGATTCCCGCCTCTGACCTCAGGTGCACATGGAGTTTGCATGTTCTCCCGGTTCTTCGGGGGGTTTCCTCTGGGTACTCTGGTTTCCAGCCCGCAGTCTAATGTCTGTAGTGTATGAATGTGTGTGTGATTGTGCCCTACGATGGATTGGTACCCCATCCAGGGTGTCCTCCAACTTGTGCCCCGAGTTCCCTGGGATAAACTCCAGGCTCCCTGTAACCCTGTGTATAAGCAGTACAGAAAACGGATGGATCGCCTCAAATAAAAATTAAGTCAAGAGGCTATCACACTTGGCGTATGCTAGAGTACAGGCTATCTAGGGACTTTTCTACAGTAGTCAATAGGACAATAAGCAGATGAGAGTCAACAACATAGAGTCATCCAGTCTAGCAGCTCGATTTGACTTGAGTGGTAATATCATTAACCAGTGTTTACAGGATGCAGCAAAAAACATTTCCAGTCCAACTAAATCACAAAATCCACACAAAAGGCCTGAAAAACCGAGCATTGTTCTTCTCTTTATCGGCCTTTGCATGGGGAAAGAAATATTTAACACGCAGGCTTGGGGAGTAACGGGGTACACGTAACGGCGCTAGGTAATCCGGACGCAAAAGACCGGTAACTGCAATCTGTTACAAAAAAAAAAAAAAGTAATCAGATTACAGGTACATTTAGTAAAAAAATGGGAATACTATCAGGATTGAAAGAAATGAATATTTTGTTGTAACACAATACAGACAGCTGCTTGATTGTAGTTCTGGTTCTGTCTTGCTAGTCGCGGCTCACATGAACCTCCTGGTGCACGCGCTAATAAAATTTGCACAAAGTTAATTTGGTAGAAATGAACTTAGAAATTGTTCTCTGAAATGCTTTTGTCAGAGTGACCATACGTCCTCGTCTTCCCAGACACGTCCCTTAAAAAAAAAGCGTCTGGTTGGGATTTAAAAATTTGAGAACATGTCCAGGATTCGGTGTTAGTTTCGTTATGACGTGTTTATGGTCTAATACTCCATCATGTGTGCACGTGTTCGCGTTGCTTCAACCAGTCTCTGTAATTCCCGCCTTCTCGCACGCCGATTGGTCGATTATAAAAGGCTTGCAGCAACTATCGGCCAAATCCCTGCCTCTCAAACTGTTAGCCTTCTCCCAGCGAACACGCGTAGGTGTCAAACAGTGTCCATATAAGGACATTTTTAATCTTATTGATGATCACACTGCTTCGCATTACACGGCCATTCAAATGTCTAAACGATGGCAGAAGGTTCACTCGTGGTATCTGATATTTTATTTTATTCCATGGACATTCAAAAGAATGTAGTAAAAAATGTAAAACGTGGGCCCAAAAAAAAAAAAAAAATAGGTGTCCTCTTTTTTGGAAAACCAGGATATGGTCACCCTAGCTTTCGTGATGTAATGTTACCCGCCTCAGGTACAGTGATCTGTTATTTATTCTTTTTTTTTTCTTTCTCCATTTTATTAAAACAAATCCAAACACTGAACATGTTTTTAAGCTTAAAATAAGCTCGGAATAAAAGTATTTCAGATCGTATTGCTTTTCTCTTGACTTTACTTACGTACGTGACCTTGAAGTAATCCAAAAGCAATCAGATTACATTACTTTCATATCGTGATACTCGGATTACCTTACTGATTACATTTTTTATGAAGTCATTTGTAACTGTATCGGAATATATATATATATATATATATATTTTAAAATAACCCTAACAACCTTGTTAACATGTATTTCTGACATGCTAACATTAATCTCCATTTCCCTCTCCCAGTCCTTATCTTTTACTAGAAACGGCTCTGTTCATCACAGACGCAGGTTATTTACTATAAACGTCTCATTCTGATTATTTACTGTAAGCATTTATTCAGTTCATTTGCTATAATTCAAATTATTCAGATTGCTATAAATGCCTCAGTGGGCCTCTATTAGCGTTTATTTGCCATTCAGTGGGGTCCGCTAAAGAAAATGCTTCTATCGTGCACGCATACAAACTATTTCACTATAAATAATATTATCAGCAATAACTCGAGTGAAAAGTACCATTTTATAAAATATTTTAAATATTGTATATGCTTCAATATTTCGAACATTTAACTTTCTTCATATTAATTAAAAAATTTTTTAAAAAGCCCAAAGAATTTCAACATGGTCTCAGACTTTTGGACCCCACTGTATGTCGATGCCTATATAGAGGTTTATCTGATCTAAAGGCACATGAGCGGGATGGCTCGCCGAGCCTACTATCGATTCAGACTTCAGTTCCTTTACCTAACTGATAGGAAAGTTCGTTAAGAACTCATTCGACCTGGTTTGGAGGAGAAATACGTAAGCTGATATAAAAGTTGCTCTCATTGTGGTCTGTTTGTTTGGATCAGTTTGTTGGGCTTCATGCTGTGACCGTTGCTCAGATGTTTGGGTGCGCTCGACAATGTCTGATAATGACTCAGATCAGACACATGCCCATGTTCAACATAAATAAGTAAACCAATCAACTCGCCTTGATATCTCTGCCTTGATCAAAGCTGGAGTACAGAGCCAAGAAGCAAGCCGAAATTGTTCACTAAATGGCCATAATAAATTCAGGCACAGAGTGAGTTTTTAATATGCCTCGAAACAAAATGGACTAATGGACTGACTTGGCTTTACCAGAACAAGAATAATTGAAGGAGGGAGGGGAAAAAAAGCTTCAAGGGTAATGACATCAGTGATTTGGTGGGGTGAGTGTCGGGGTGGCTGTGGGTGGTGGTATCTGTGCTCTGAAACAGGGCTCGATTGCTCCCAGACACAGAATCAACCACAGAAAGCCTGATTGGAAACAGCGTACCACTGCAGAATAAGAGAAAAACACTGCTGTTTAACTGAACCAAAAGAGGATGCCTGTTCATATTTATTTTCTGCAACAAGAAACAAAACATAAGGCAAACTCGCCCTTGAATTACACGCATGTGTGTATGCGTGTGCGAGTAACAATGGCTGTATGCAGGTTATAAGACCGTGGATCGTGACCTCATGCTTTTCCATGCAACACATATAATAATTAGTGAGTACATTGTGGAAAAGATGATTACATGAGGAGAGGTCACCAAAAACACATGTTCTTCTCTAGGCACAAACAAGCATGCCCCGTCTCTTAACCCTGGGGCCCATGTGCAGAATATGGTAATGCTGTGGGAACCTATTATCATTTCCAGGATCAGCTTTCTGAGGGGGGAAAAAATGCCATTTCCGAATATCCTGATTGGTTGTTTTCTTTTTATACATTCTTACTCTGTCTAATCAAACCAAACGACCTATTAATATGACACACACACACACACACACACACACACACACACACACACACACACACACACACACACACACATATATATATATGAGAGAGAGAGAGAGAGAGAGAGAGAGAGAGAGAGAGAGAGACAAAAGGAGTATTGGAAAACAGACTTTATGTTGCATAAATGATGCGAGTGACAGAGTAATTAACCAATGACCTAGTAAGAATAGGAAATATGATAAACAATTTCAGCATCCAAGTAACTCCACATCTAGTAATTGTCCCAGTGTTTGTAATGGAATTTAAAAGAGAATGGACAGCACAGTGTGCATTGGTAAGTAAGGCCTCATGTATGTATGTATGTATGTATCTATGATTATTATTAGTAGTAGTAGTAGTAATAGTAGTAATAGTAACATTAGTAGTAGTAGTAGTAGTTGTAGCATAAGTATTATTATTATTATTATTATTATTATTATTATTATTATTATTAGCATTATTATTATTATTATTAGTAGTAGTAGCAGCAAAAGTATTATTATTATTATCAGTAGTAGTAGTAGTAGTAGTACCATTGGTATTAGTAGTAGTAGTAGAAGTAGTAGTTGTAGTAACACTGGTATTAGTAGTATTATTCGTATTATTATTATTATTATTATTATTAGTAGTAGTAGTAGTAGTAGTAGTAGTAGTAGTATTAGTAGCATAAGTATTATTATTATTATTATTATTATTATTAATAGAAGTAGTAGTAGTAGTAGTAGTAATAGTAGCATAAGTATTATTATTATTATTAGTAGTAGTAGTAGTAGTTGTAGTAGTAGTAGTAGTATAAGTATTATTATTATTATTATTAGTTGTAGTAGTAGTAGTAGTAGTAGTAGTTGTAGTAGTAGTATTATTATTATTATTATTATTATTATTAGTAGTAGTAGTAGTAGTAGTATTAATATTAGTAGTAGTGGTAATATTATTATTATTATTATTATTATTATTTCCGAATAAATCTATTCATGTCCAGCTTGCCAACTGAAGCCCGATATTATTATAACTCCCATCGTTAGACGAGAAAGGTGTTTATTAAAGAAACCATTTTGCATTGTTACTATCGATGGTATGCAATCCGTTTTGGCCGTATTTCCCACTTTTCATATATTCACTGGGTACTACTGCTGTCAAAAATCTCATCCTGCCTATTCTTTAAAGGATTTTAAGTCGGAATTAAGTTGGATCCTGAGCTTGGAATACTGTCTGTGTGGAGTTTCACACTTTCTCCCCATGTCCATGTGGCTATCCTCAGGGTTCTCCGGTTCCCTTGAACCTCACAAAGCCATGCTGTCGGGTGGATTGGATGACTCCATGTTGCCCCTAGGTGTGAATGAGTGTGTGAATGTGTGCGGTGCCTTGAGATGGACTGGTGTCCCATTCGGGGTGTATTCCCACCTCTTGCCAAGTGTTTCCTGGATAGGGTTTGAAGGATTACTGAAGATAACTGAATGAATGAATGAGTTGACCTTCAGGTGTTTGGTTTTTTTTTTTTTTTTTACTGTTATTCATACTGAGGAAGTCTGAATACTACTGATGGCTCTTTCTGAGGTTGGTTTCTTCATTTCTCAGACCTGCAGCGTCCCAAATTTTTCCCAGTGGTCGCATTCTTCTTTAGATGTGTTAAATGACATTATTTCAGACTTTGCCCAATGGGATGTCCACTGTATTGCAAGATGATTTGGTGAAACAGTTTTTTTTTTGTTTTTTTTTTGGCATGTTCCAGAGCATGTGCAGATATAATCCAGAGGTGATGGCTAAATGGCGCACATGCTCAGCGAGATTCAGCTATCCGTCTGTTTTCAAAGGATCTCAGGCCAAAAGGCTGGTGGTGAAATGTGTTTCAGAGCGGAGTTTTGGTGCTGACAGCAGTGCAGCGAGCCTGTCGTTACGAGCGCAGGAAGGAAAAAAGAAAAAAAAAACACATTCCATCGCATTTAAAAGAGCCAGACAGAAAGAAAAATCATCTTGACAACTGCAGATCAAAGGTTTTACACAAATATACAAAAATATACAGATTAGCAGGCAGTGAGATGAATAGCTCCTCTAATGAATAACAGTTTGGATCTGTGAATTTTTTTTTTTTTTTTTTTTTGCACAGTTTAGTGGTAGCGTTCTAGGAATCAAGGTTATTCATCACGGCCTTTAAGGTACAAGCTCTCCGTGGCACACGAGAGTGCATTCTGATGTTGACAGTGATGCTGCTAGTTTGAGGGATATCAATGGAGGGGAGTCAATGAAAGCGAACAACCAGAGCTGTCACCAATCTACAGCCATCACCAGCAGCTCCCTCCAGGTGACCATGACCCATGGGTCTGCACTGTGAGAAATATTAGTTCTTTTACAACCCCTTGTTTTTGTATTTTTTTTTTTTTTTTAACCTCGCCACCAACAAATCCATGGCAACACGGAGCACTCGAAGCAAGGTGAAGTGCTTTTCATCCCGCTTCTCATGAACGCGGACCAAAGACAGAGGCAGGTCCTGGAAGCGAGGGCTTAACGAAAATCACTCGTGGGTTTCAAGGAGAAAAATAAAAAATAAAAAAAAATGCACCCTTGTTCAACAGTCACTTGAGGATTCATCAGGCATTAATTAGCTGTACTTCATTCTGTCTCTGAAGGGTGTGGGGGGGGGGGGGGGGGGGCTTCCATCCTATAAAACGACCCAAAAAGCCTTTCAGGATTGAAGTAGTAGAGGCGATTGATAAAGCTTCCAGTAGTGAGGTTACCCCCCATCCCCTCCATCACCCCCCTCCGCCCCCCCCCTTTTTTTTTTTGAAAGGGAATGCAGGTTGGTTGGATGAGGAAGAAAAGGCACCTTTCCTTCTGCCCTACTGCAGAACTCACAAGTGAAACCAATTAAGGTAATTGAAAACAGAAGATGTGTCCAATAGTTTCAGAGGAGAATGCAGCACCGGGCGAAGTGTAGTCAGAGGCCGCACAAGAATAAGAGGAAAATTGGCAATTATTTACGTCTCACATGCCAACGCAATTATCCAGCCGCTCTACACAGGAGGGGGTTCTTGTAAATAAACAATAGGACAGGCAAAAAGCTGGCAGGTGGAGGGGTATTAGGTGAAGAATTTGCCCACAGGGGAGAAAAAGCCATCTTGATGGGAGGCACTGGACCATACATTTTGCATAATACCCCTTTTAGGAAAAAAGCACCAAGTTGTCAGAAGCATCCGAACGGTGGACACGCTAGCCAATGGATCTGTCAGGAGGGTCTCATGGTGAGCTTTATCCAAACATTTTGCCTTGCATGTCAAATCATGCATGGGTGCTCATCGTTCTCTTGTTTCTTGTAAGTCAAACAGATTTCAAACCTTTTTTTTTTTTTCCCTCCCCCCCATTTCTTCCATGTCTCTGACGGCAACATGGAGCAATTTGTATTGATCAGCCTGCCAGCTTTTGTGTGGGCTCTTATTCAACAGGGTGACTCTGAGGAAGCAGCGCTTATTGATATCAAAATATGGCAGGCAGGTGTCTCATAAGTAGTTAGCACAGCTGGAGAAAAATGATGATGGGGGGATTTTTTGACATGTTTGCTCCTGTTTTGGGGCGAGTGGGATGCGCCAGTTGAAATTAGCATTTAAACTACTTGCTCACCAGGCATTAGCTAACCTTGTGTGCTCAGTCAATATGCCCCCCGCTTCCCTTTAAAAAGTCCCGTCACTCTTTTATGACTTGCTCTGAAATGCTCCAAACCCTACTTGACGAGCTTTCATTGTTGCACTCAACGCACGGCCTACAAACTCAAGCGATGTTTCAGTCCGTGAAGGTTTGGATTCTGCCATGTCGATTTGTATTCATTATTTAAAGAAGCGGCGAGGCCTTCTGAGGCTGAAAAACGAGCCCAAGAACCGTACAGAGAAGCAAACTCAATACTAAACTTGGTTCCGAGAGCACTGTTACTGGCATATGCCTCTTCCAGTGGGGAAAGTGTAAGTATGTTTTAAAGCTAAGGCAGTCATGTCTAAGAACTCACTTACCTGTGCGAGCATGTCCTCAATATGACAGACAGGCGAAGAGCTGTCAGTCACTCACTTTCCTGGAGTTAGCATGTGCCGTGTGTGTGGACACAGACGTCAGAGCCAAAACTCCTGATAGCTGAAAAATGGCACATGCCATTTCTCCTGCACATCTCTGTGTTTTTTCAGCCGACTGTCGGTGAGCGGAGAATAAACACTGAAGACGATGAAACGTTTGTTCACTGCTGGGCTTACAATTGCGAATATAAGCGGTATAGAAAATGGATGGATAGATGGATATATTTCTCTATATAATTTAGCTGTTTGTTTGTTTATTACTTGGTTCTTGGTTTGTTGCTTGTTTATTTCTTTGTTTGTCTGTCAAGAATGTGGCTTATTTGCTTGTTTATGTATTTGCTTGTTTATTTGTTTGTTGCTCGTCTGTCAAGATGATGGCTTTTTTGCTTGTATATTTATTTTTGTTTGTTTGTTTGTTTGTTTGTTTGTTTATTTGCATGTTGACTGTCAAGATTGTGGCTTTTTGTTTGTTGTTTTATTTATTGGTTTGCTTGTTTATTTGTATGTTGCTTGTAGGTCAAGATCATGGCTTTTTTTGCTGGTTTATTTATTTGTTTGTGTCATTTTTTGTTTGTTTATTTGTTTGTTGCTTCTCTGTCAATATCCTGGCTCGTTTGCTTTTTTTATTTGTTTGTTTGATTGATGTCTGTCAACATTCGTCTATATTTATATAACGGATAACTTAAAATTTACAATGTAATAAGGGCCTATATACTGTAGTGTGAAAAAGTATTTGTGTATCTCTCATACTAAATGGTTTCAGAAATGAAAACAAAATCTACGATAAAACAAAGGCAGTCTGACTAAACACAAAATACAGTTTTTAAATGATAGTTATTTATTGACGCAAAAATGCGATCCAATACCAACCGGGCCTGTGTGAAAATGTATTTGCCCCCGTAGTTACTAATTCCCCAAATCTATGAAACTACTAGAGCTAAAAGAGCCAAAGACAACATCAAAGGACCTACAGGCCTCTCTTATATCAATAAAGGTCAATGTTCATGACTCCACTATCAGAAAGACACCGGGCGAAAATACCATCCATGGAAGAGTGGTGTATTATTACATCTGGCATAAACCAAACAGAGAATTCCACAAAAAGAACAAGCATGGTGGTGGTAGTGTGATGGTGTGGGGATGCTTTACTGCTTCAGGTTCTGGGCAACTTGCCACAATTGAGGGAATTCTGCTCTCTACCGGAAAACCCTAAAGGATTCAGTCTTCAGTCCGTAAGTAGAAACTCAAACGCAACTGGATTATACAGCAACACAGTGATCCAAAGCCTAAGAGTAAGTCCATCTCTGAATGGCTCCACAAAGCAACGTTATAGTCCTGACTTGAACCAATTCAGATGCGGTGCCAGGACCTTAAGCAGCTCCTGCTGAAAACCCTCCAGTGTGGCTGAACTAAAGCAGTTCTGTAAAGAAGAGTGGGCCAACATTCCACCACAGCGCTGTGAAAGACAGTTATCAGAAACGTTTGGTTGCAGTTATTGCTGCCAAAGGCAAGTTTACAAAGCTTGCCTTTGTTTTGTGTTGTATTTTGTTTGACGACCTAAAACTATTTAGTATGAGATATACATAAAAACAGAGGACATCATGATGGGGCAAACACTTTTTCACAGCACTTTAACGACCAATGTATGGATCATCATATACATCATTCAGCAAGCAGCCCCAGTATTCTAAACATGTCACAACATGTCACAACCGGCTGATTTCCTGGTTTATTTATATTGTCCGAATCATTTTGGGCTCCACAGAGTAAATACACAGAAATACACACCAACCCTTGGGTTTAGTTCCCCCCCCCCATCAATACCCATCAACATGCAGGTTTGTACATTTCACATATGTATATATATTCATCTACTGAGCTGCATTTAAAGGTTCACGACCTGATGTGATGATGCCCGAGGGCCATTTCTTGTCAGCGATATGAAATAAGGACCTTCTCCTCAGAAGTGCCCATTTTAAATAATACTCTTCATATAACATATCATTTGAATCACTGTGTACCCCTCCCCCCCCCAAATAAATAAATGAAAATAAATGTGAACATGAACACGCAGTCACAGAATCAAATTCCGGTTCATTTGCAGGTTTGTTTGTAGCCACTTAGCAAGAACGCTGCCAGTGTAGCCTGCTAGTGCACGAGCTAATTTTCCTGCTAACTCACAACAAGCATTAGCCCACAATTTCTATTTGAGTCTGCCATCGATACCAATAAAAAAAAGTACCTGATTTCGTTACCTTCAATTGTAACACGCATGCATATTTTGGGGTTGTTGTTTTTTTTTTGCACACACAAAGCATTCGCATCGCTTCATAGAATTGGGGATTAAACCACCGGAGACACGTGGATTATTTTACGATGCCTTTAGGAACTTTTTGGAGCTTGAAACGTTTGGTTACTTGGACTGTAAATGGAGGGACAGGAATCTCCCAAGTTTCGTTAAAAATGTCTTCGGTCGTGTTCCGAAGACGAAGGAAAGTCTAACGGGTTTGGAACGACGTGAGGATGACTAACGGATGACAGAATTTTCATTTTTGGGTGAACTATCCCTTTAAGGCTAACATACTGTATTCACGCTAAAAGTTTAGATTTCATGCGGGCTTTCATGCGCTCTCCAGAAGTTCCAGCCAGTTGATCAGCAGTTCAGGGGAATATCGAAGCATCGTTGAATCTTCTCGGAAGTAAGGTGAATAACCTTAGCTTATCTTTTACCTCTAGTCACATGACAGATAAGCTAGGATACTTCACTCCCCCAGCCGTGCATAACGATGGCTCCCCCTAGAGAAATGGAGGACATGCTGACAGAAAAAAAAAACCAACAGATTTAAAACACAAACACAAACGGCACGTTTACTCACGTTACTAACAAGCAGAAGCGAGCCGAGTTCATAGAAAACATCGACAAGGAGAGGGTACATCATAGAGATCAGAACCATCCGAACAGACACCATGCACCTGTGTAAACACAGATACAGCCTGCATGCTAAAACATTAGCTGTAACCAGTTTCCCTACTAAGCGGGGATATTATCTGCTGAGATGTCAGAGATAAATAACCATTTGAAAGGCTCACTTTGAAAACAAATCAGTTTGCTATGTTTTTTTTTTAAAAAAAGAAGGAACTGGAAAAAAAAAAAAAAAAAAAAAAAAAAAAAGTCTTTCAGGGTTTTATTGGAGTCGCTTCGTGATATGTGGTGGGATGAGAGTGTAAGACAGAACTAAACAAAATAAGAAAAACGAGAACGCTTTCATTCTGTAAATCATGAAGAGCTTGGTTTGAGAAACGTTTTCAATAAATTGTTGAAAGAGAAGAAAAACTAGTGAGAAAAAAAGAAAGAACAAAAAAGCCAGTTCCCTTATTAATTGTAAATAAGTATAATTAAAGCTGTGGGTTCACTGAAAGGATAAAAATACCACACTGAATGCCATAGAGTCAAAGGAAAGCTCTGTGTGTGTGTGTGTGTGTGTGTGTGTGTGTAATTAATGAGCCTGTACCAATACCTAATTAGGTGACAAATGTTCTAAAGACCCGGGCTGCGATGAGATTTTGAGCGATCGCTTCACGTCTCTCTGCCGCAGTTAATGTCATTGCGAGGCTCATCATTGCTTCGGTCGTCTCATGAGGCCGCACTAAATGAACTCCACAGTGGCCAAATCGGGTCAGCTTCCTCTCAGCGTGATAACGCTAACGTCTCTCAGCTTTTCCTCCGACATCTAACATGGTGGATGAGCGATGACGAGGCCTGTCATCTCCGTTATCCTGCACATTACAGGCAATCTGTTGGGATAAATAGGGGCCAGATACATAAATAATCATTCCAAAGCTATGGCTAGCTATGACTAGATAGATAGAGGGTTTCTCTGTCTTCCTCCTGCTCTCCGTTCCGCCTCTCTTTCCGACAGAGGGGAAGTAGTTGAAGCATGGCACCCACTCGGTTTCGACAAGCCAGTCTTCCTTAAGGATGTCAGCTCAGTACACAGCTCTCACTCTCTACACTGACAGCTGGTTTGGGAAAGAAGGGAGGAAGATTGATCGATAGTGCTGATGGATGAAACCCAGAGGAGTACTGAAAGACTTAGTGAGAGGCATCTCGCGTAAATGAATACCCAGGCCAAAATTCAATCACCAGACATAAAGCATACTGTATTAAAGCACAGCATGGACTTTTGCACAATGATGTAAGTTTCATGGGTGGAGTTTCCATTCACCATGATGGCAACATAGCATATCCACCCCCATCCCCATCCCCCCGCTTGCTTCTTTCCAAAATCCAGTCTTTGTCCTCCAGTACTTTTAAAGTTAGCTAGATGTTGTGCAGGAAAGCTCTGAACCGGAGGGAGTCGATTCTTCTGACTAGCTGTCGCAATCCATATGACGGAAATAGAATTATAACACGCAGTGGCGTCTGGACGATCCGCGCCTACGGTGTGCACGAGTCCATGGCACGACCACATCTCTAGAATGGGATTAAACCCCAACACTACTCCTGAACCCAAAACTGCACCCATGTTACGTGCTGCGATCGCTTCAAATGTGGACCACAAGGCAGACTGTGCTTTTATTATTTAGCAGTAAAAAACCTTCCTGATTGGAATGTGCGAATATGGCTGCCTGTTTGAGTTAAATAGGCTTCAAAGAGAGAAAATTCAAAAAAGGAAAGAAAAAAAAAGGAAATAGGAAAAAATATCTATCGCTGCTTTTAAAACCGGCGTATTAAGGACAAGGTATGGAACACAAAAAGGACATTAAGAAACTCGGACAGAGACTGAAGGCTCATTAAACAACTGCACTAGAGCAACATCTGTACATATTTATTGCTGGATAACAGATTTGGTTTTCAATCAGCTTCTTGTTCAGCTTAATATACCTACATATTTTAGCTTTGTAACCCTTTGTAAGACAGCAACTCACAACTGGGGTGCCTCAGGGGTCAGTTCTGGGTCCACTGCTCTTTTCTATTTAGACTACTACATCTCTAGGGCAGGTGATTGAGTCTCATGGCTTCTCATATCATTGCTATGCTGATGACACCCAGCTCTATTTGTCCTTCCAGCCTGATGATCCATCTGTCTCTGCACGCATCGCTGCTTGCCTGTCGGACTTCTCGGACTGGATGAGGGAACACCACCTGAGCTTCTCGTCATCCCAGCCTGCCCCTCAATCAACCACGACCTCGCTGTACAGCTCGGCTCGACCACACTCAAGCCAACCAGGACGGCCAGGAACCTTGGGGTGACTTTTAATGACAGCTTGACCTTTACAGACCACATCTCAACAACTACACGGTCCTGTAGGTTCATTCTGTACAACGTCGAGAAAATCAGACCCTACCTCACCGAACAGGCTACACAGATACTAGTCCAGGATCTCGTCATATCAAAACTGGACTACTGCAACGCACTACTCTCGGGTCTCCAGCCAGCTCCATCAAACCCCTTCAGATGATTCAGAATGCAGCAGCACGCCTCGTCTTCAAAGGGCCCAAAAGAACCCACGTCACACCCCTCTTCATCTCCCTCCACTGGCTTCCTGTAGCCGCCCGCATCAAATACAAGGCCTTGATGCTCACGTACAAGACCTTGTCAGGAACAGCTCTCTCCTACCTCAACTCTCTCCTGAAGGCCTACATTCCCTCTCGCAATCTGCGATCGATTAGCGACCGACGCTTAGTAGGCAAATCCATTTTCACACAGGCCCAGTGGGTATTGGATCACTTTTTAACTTCAGTAAATAACATTATCATTTAAAAACTGTATTGTGTTAAAACTACTAAATAGTTTTAGATAGTTTTAGATAAAACACGTTTTGTGTTGTATTTCGTCTGAAGATCTAAAACTACTTCGTACGAGATATACACAAAAGCAGAAGAAATCCGATACTTTTTCACACCACTGTAAATATATTAAGTATTAGAACTACCCCGTTAATATACACCTGTGATTAGACTCGTAGTTGGCGCTACATCAGATCTGCTATTATAGGAAATGAATCGATGTATGTGCTATAAATTATTTTATTATATACTATGTACGTGAGTATGTAGCGCTGGGGTTTTCTACGGCAGTAACACCTCAACTGTTTATGATTTTAGAACGTCCTCTGGATATGAAGAGTAGTCCATATCTTTCTGAATTCCCCAGCGTGAACACAATAAGTGTGCATCGTAGATCATTTGAGACCAAGCTGTTACCTCATACATAGCCAAATGATAAACAGGCTTGCTATTTAGCCGTAAAAATAAATAAATAAAAAAAGAAGTGAAATAGTTGGTAAAATATAACGCTAGACAAATTTAAGATAATTACCTCACGGAGTCAGACTACACGCTCGCTGACTGTTCACTATAAACGATGGCTACGGAATCTGATCGGAATGCATAATATACTGTAAATCATATACATAAATAATATCAATCAGTACCATCACCTGATTTGTTCTACTCAAATATCATATTATATGTATAGGTTATCTGAATAGAACCAATCATGTGATGGTAGTCATGTTTTTAATATTAATATTACTTAACTAACACTATTTAATTTACATTGATCCACAGCACTGTTGAATTCTCAAATCCGATTGGTCAGGAGGTGTTGATTCATTTTCTATAACAGTAGCGGTTGCACAACATTAAATGTTACTATAAATGGATAACAAAAAAGGGCGGCATGCCATTCTTTTATTAGTAAAAACAAATATAAAGGTTATGTAAATGTAAAGGGAAACGATGTAAACAAAAATGTAAACAAGTGTTAATTGGCATTTGCTGCAAGGCTAACGAAACCCACCTGCACTGATTAATGTGTATTCAGTCTGTGGCTCAAAATAAGTCCATGTCAATGAGCAAAAATTTCAATAACAGCATGTTCTTAGATGTTAACAACTCTGATCTCGAGGTGTAAATATTAAAAGGTGTATTTAGTGCAGTTCCGCAAACATGTTCATGAAAGTGTTGGTTCATATTGATCACTGCAGATTTTCTGTTACTGATTAATTCTCAAATCTGATTGGTCAGAAGGTTAATTTTCTATTACATTATCTGATTGGTCAGAAGGTTAATTTTCTATTACATTATCTGATTGGTCAGAAGGTTAATTTTCTATTACATCATCTGATTGGTCAGAAGGTTAATTTTCTATAACATCATCTGATTGGTCAGAAGGTTAATTTTTATAACCTCATCTGATTGGTCAGAAGGTTAATTTTCTATTACATCATCTGATTGGTCAGAAGGTTAATTTTTATAACCTCATCTGATTGGTCTGAAGGTTAATTTTTATAACCTCATCTGATTGGTCTGAAGGTTAATTTTTATAACCTCATCTGATTGGTCTGAAGGTTAATTTTCTATAACATCGCCTGATTGGTCAGAAGGTTCATTTTCCATAACATCACCTGATTGGTCAGAAGGTTAATTTTTATAGCCTCGCCTGATTGGTCTGAAGGTTCATTTTCTATAACAGCAGCTCTGACTGTAGTGCACTTGCACTTGCTCTAATACCATTTCTATAGTAACGGCTGATTCACAGGTACTTGTATGGTGGACTTTACACGTAAGCAGATTTTAAAAAGTGTGTAAATGTTAATATGAGAGAAGAGATGCTGGTCAGGGAACAAGTATGTTGACGTGTCATCCGTCCATCCATTCATTTTCTGTACCGTTTATCCTACACAGGGTCGTGAGGAGCCTATCCCAGGGGACCCGGGGCATGGGGGCAATCGCAGGGCACAATCACACACTACAGACAATTTGGAAATGCCAATCAGCCTACAACACACGTCTTTGGACTGGGGGAGGACATCAGAGTACACGGATGAAACCCCTGAACCACAGTGAGAGCATACAAGCTCCGCGCACACAGGGCGGAGGAAGGATTCGAACCCCCAACCCCCGGAGCTGCGAGGCAACCGTGCTAACCACTAAGCCACCATCCCCCCACGTGTTGTGTCAGTTTTAAAGAAACCAACTAGTTAGTAAATACCTGTAGTATAAGAAGAATAAAAACCTCCATGTTGTAGGAACCTTAACGTAACACGCTCCTCATGTGACTACAGCGGGTGTTGTTTAAATACAGCGTTCCACGTGTACCTGATGAACTGCATCAGATGCGTCATCAAAACATGATCACAGATCTGTATATAAATAAATACAGTCTACGACGGCTGGAGTGCATGAGCATCTTGAGCGTTTCTGGAGCTTCTGTAAAGTAACTGACCGCAGCGGTGATAGTTTGACGGCCCACTATCATCTCCGTGGAAAGCCTGAGAACAAAGTTAAAGGAAGCGGCGATAGTTTTATCAGGAGGAGTTGCATCGCCCCCACTGACTCGGTTGCGGAGGGTCGATAGTTCCTGCGTGTGGGAAGACAGTGCGCCCGGCGAAGGGAATATCGACAGACTCCTCTGTTTTAATACAGGGCCATATGGAGAAGCAGCAGGGTCCAGCTGTCTTGATAAACACGTCTATATACAAATCAATTTCTGGCCTGCGCCCAAACGCGAGGGTCACTGAAGCGTAAAGACAACCTACACAGAAACATAGTGGCATCTGTAATACCTCCATTGAAGGACGTATAATAAAGCAGCACCAATCGCTTCCATGAATAAGTCAGCGCCTACAGGTGCAACCTCCTCCGTGCGATCTCCGGAGTTTTGGAAACGCTTAGCGGTTTTAGAAACGTGATAGCTTTTTCCGTAGGAGATCCAGGATGAGTGTGTGATCTTGGCATGCATCTACAAACTGCTGCTTGAGTGTTAGAAAGGAGGGAGGGACTGCTGTCAGCGCAGCACTGGGCCAGACAGAATTGCCTCAGTCTGGTGCCACCGTCTCACACTGTGGCACACGGAAATGTGCACTTAAATGGGTTTTTAAAGCGCTGCCCATCGCTACCCCACTGGTGCACCTGTGGCCAATCGTGTTCGCCAGGCGTGTACGACGGAAGGGAACGGATGCTCATTTGAAACCGTTCACATATTTATATAAAACATACGACACGTATAGAATTATTTCCTTTAAAGGACGCCTTTCCCGTCAACTCGTTTATTTTTCGAAAGGCTCACACGTGGCAGACGTTCCTCATCAGTAATCGCTTTATGTTGTCCAGGGTCACGGTGAATCTTTCCCGGGCTCAATCACCTTCGCGCACTCAGAGGACCCAGAGGAAATCCGCACAAACACGTGTGAAACAGACGGTATCCTGAGCTCAGGATTGACGCAGGGACTCTCGAGCCATGATGCAAGCGAGACTCCCTGCTACACCATTCTCCAGCTCCGATTACACGAACCGAAATGGATTACGTCAAGGTGACACGTGGGATCTGTGTGAATTCGTGTCGGAATCGGTACTAGTGACTCGGTAAGGTCGTTTTCCTCGCCCGATCGTTAGTTTCTCAGACTCCTCGGGTCCGATCTTATCACTCGTGCGTCTCTTGTAGAAGGACTTCAGAATTGATGTCCAATTATACACAACATCTCGGTGTCGGTCCCCTGACGCTACTGTCAGCGGACACACGCGGCGCTCGATGCGCGCAATTAACGAGCTACGGTTCGAACGCGATGCTAAGGTACACGTCGGCGCGGGGAAAGACGACGGCGGCGTGCACATCGACATGTGACCTGACTGCAGTGGCGACGGAAACATGGGGGAATAATCTATTAACGGCACCGACAGGAAATCGAAAGGGATGAGAGGAGAGATGATAGCTTGAACTGTGAGCAGGAAAGCATGAAGGAAAAATGAAGGCCTTCTCTCTCTCTCTCTCTCTCTCTCTCTCTCTCTCTCTCTCTCTCTCTCTCTCTCTCTCTCTCTCTCTCAATCTTCTCTCCTGCTCACTTGAGGATGCAGCGTGCGCAGGCATTAAACAGCATCGGGAGATAAGAACGAAATGTCTACATTAGGAAGAGCCGATACGTGCGTATCGGCATGCAGAAGTGCAGGAAAAGACGTACACACGTAAAAAAAAAAAAAAAAAACGGCTGCTCACCAGGTGAGACCAACACTCAGCACTCGAATTCACTGACACTCAGCATCACACTCCGTGTCTCGAATGAAGATCACCTGGATGCCAGGCTATATCAAAATGATATGATGTGCTACATTAGAGAGGGGACATAAGCCAGGGTAAAGAGGCAGTACGAGCCCTGTTCCTGCAGAGTCACTGAGCCACACAAGGAGATAACTGGGCTACCTCTGACCCCAGCAGATAAATACCGAGATTAAATATTCTTTATATGTGCTGTCACCGAATTAAGTTCTACACGGGGAAGGATTAGTGATGGCTTCCTGACAAGCCACAGGGGCTCTGCCTAGTAGGAGGCCCCCCTTCAATGAGCATACATTTGAAGTGAATGATTAGACTGATTAACCATACAGAAAGTATCCGAATCTTAAATGAACCGGTGCAGGTAAGAGTGAAATGAAAGGGTGAAAGGGGAGTTAGGCGCCGACCTGGAGTCTTCACCTGGAGCTAGCGTAAGCGGCTGGGGAGGGGGGGAGGGGCGGGAGACAATAAAGAAAATTTAAGAAGGAAACGGAAACCAGAGGACGTTAATTTTCCCTAATGGGTGGGATGAGAAAGAAAAAAGATTCAAAAACGAAAGAAGGAAAAAAAAACAGACCGAATTTAAATGCTGTCGCTGCTGTTCACCGAGTCAGAGCTTGTTAAAGAGCGGCACTTTTGCTGCCAATTTGGTGGATGATTTTGCGAGGTGAAGAGCAAGAAAGAAGCCAGCCACTTAAGGTGACTGCACTTAATGGTGTTCTGCACATTACAGAGGCTACTCAAACACTTATAATAATGTGTAAAGTAGCAATGCATGAGGATTTCTTTCTTTTGTATGCGCTGGATGGCGGGGCGGGGCGGGGCGGGGCGGGTTTGGGGCAGTCATTGGTTCAAAGTGTTTACCAAATACAAGTAGACATAAATATTTAATCAGAACTGCATTCTGAGTAAACTAGTTTCTATGCAGCATATTATATATATATATATATATATATATATATATATATATATATATATATATATATATATATATAAAATGAGAAAATATTTTACAGTAAAACATGTGTTCTTCCTCAAAGGGTGAACTATTGAGCATGAGACGCAGTGAATTTGTTATAAAGGTGGCGACTGACCCCGTGGCCAGAGTGCCATTACTTTCGTAGTGGAAAATTTTTCACTAAGATGAATGCTGGGCCTGTAGTGCCCTACATGCATTCCAGGATGATTCGGTATTGATTGCGCCTGACCAATCAATGGTGTGCACCATTTGCCGCTATGGCCCCATGGTACCCTGGCAAAATGGTATGGGTACTTAGTGAAGATATGGGTCACTTATTTCCACTGATGGGAAAAATGCTCGAGTCTCAGTAACTCGAAATCCCACATACACCCATTTATTTTAATAGCCTTTTCAATGTTTTCTTCTCCACAGAGATGAGCTTTGGCACCAAGCTCAGAAATATCTTATGTATTTTTTTGTTTCCGTGCCTCGACTTTCCCTTTCCCACCTCGCTGTGCACCTCGAATCAACAAGACCCATCTGTGTCCTTCCTGGTATGAGAGACTAATCTAAATAACCATAGTATCACATGATCGTTATCAGAGCTTCCGTCTTCTTTTTGATAGTCCGGATGCTCCGTTTCTGTCTCGAGGTTTATTTGACTTTTCTTTCAGCACATTGCAGGCTGAAATATACCCCGTGTTTAACTGACCAAAAGGGCAAAGCTCAAGGTCATATGGCAGGTTGTCAAAGGACCGTGGATCCTGAGCATTTTTTTTAGGATTTTAGAAACACATAAGCTGATTCCCCAAGACGAATCCCTCTTATGTCTGGAGCTACAATGTTCAATCACTAGCTAAACGCTAGCATCCGTTAGCCCGTGTATGCAGAAGAGGGCAGACTGAGTGTGTTCAGGTCTCATTTACCAACAAACATCACTGAGAAAGACCGTGCGAAAGGATCGCGCGGAACTGCAATTTCGTCAATTCAAAGTTTTACGCAAAACATTTTTAAAAGCCGCAACAAAGTGGAGCATTTTTAGGCAACGCGGCAAAAATCCCGTACGCACTGGAATGTAAGGTAAGACCCCCACATGTACAGATGACCGTCTCGTCGATCGTGACAATAAAACACAGAAACAGAAAAACGCCCGTATCGTCGTTCTCTTCCCGTCACGGACACCGCATTGTCGGAAACTTAAGCTCCGCCCACTCGACACGACCACGCCGTGATCCTATAGCCCTGAACATCTCCGACGCTTACCCATGAGAAACCTTATAAACCCTATAAAAGCACCGCTTTTGACGGAAACGTTTTATTTCCATATTTAGAAACGAAAGATAAATTAAATTACATTCGCGTTCAGAAAATTTGCGTTCCTGCCTCTAACGAGCAGGATTTTCCAGAGCAGATTTCCTGAAACGTTCCAACACGAACCGGCCAAGACCGATTGTGATATTCGAGGGTTTTATTTTACATTACCTTATTCACCTGTGAATAAACGGCGGCTGTGGGTCAGGTGCTAGAGCGGGTCGTCCACTAATCGTACGGTCGGCGGTTCGATTCCCGGCCCACGTGACTCCACGTACCGACGCGCCCTTGGGCGAGACACTAAACCCCAAGTCGCTCCCGATGGCAAGTTAGCGCCTTGCATGGCAGCTCTGCTACCGTCGGTGTGTGTGTGAGTGTGTGGATGACACACAGTGGATAAAAGCGCTATATAAGTGCGCCATTGACCGGTAGTGTCTTCTGCCTTAACCGGATTCATGGTCTGTTTTGTCTTTCCATCCTAGCACCTGGATATGATTACCATTTTCACTGCAGTTTACAGATTAGACCTAAAGCCGGGTGTTTGAGACTCGAGCCAGCCTTTCTCCTTTGAAAGTTTGTAGAAGTGAAGAAAGAATTGCCTCAATAATCCCAAAGCGTGGCATGTGTTTCAGACTCACTGTGTGGTCTTCTCCACAGGGGCACGCCAGAAGAAACCCACAGTGAACCGAACCACACAAACTCTCTAAAAGACTCTCCAAACCAATCCCCAAGTCTGGCATTTCAAAATAAATAAATAAATAAATAAAAAAGAAGAAGAACGTTCGCAGTGTGTCGTAACTTCTCGATGCTTTAAGTCCTATTTTAAACCCGCTGAATAAACGCCATCGAATGACTCGGCAAATACGAAGGGATGGACTGGTTTTCATACGGTTTTAGATCAGCGTGGAAAGATCTCCAGACAGAACGAACCCCTGTCGCACTTCCCTCTCGAGCGCAAATGACTTTTTCATGAGGCTAATAGGAAACTAGGTGTTATTATGTCCTGCCCCTTGACACCCTGATTATGAACTGGCACAATGCGCAGAACGGCAGGGGCGTGAGCCGAGGAAAGAAACGGGCGGTAGAGGAGCGCGGCGATTCATTCCGAACACTACGCCGTGTTCAATTCATTACTCACGAGAAGCACCTCATTAAACTAAAATAAAGCAAGGGAGTGTGGGGGGGGAGAAAAAAATAATAAAACAAAAACCACCCCGCCATTTTGCTGCCGCTCTTTGCCTCATCACGGACGCCTCGGGGTAAGCTCAAGCGCCTGTTTTCCTCCAGCATCCCTCCTCTCTCATGCTTCATCAGTCTGGAGGAAATTAAATCGCACTCATTCGATTCCTGACCTCCTTTCCAGCACCGTTATCTGCTTTATACTTCATATGCACTTCACTAAAAAAGCCATCCGAGAAAGGTGAGGTACGCGGACAGAGATTAAGACGTGTAATGAGGTAGAAAGATGGCGGCGGCGGGGGGGGGGGGGGGGGGGTGTTCCTTTCTTTCTTTCTTTTTCTAAATTGAATCTTAGAGGGCCAGGTCGAGTAGCGCGTGGAAAAAAAGGAAAAAAGAAGAAGAAGAAAAAAAATAAATAAGCGAGCTTACGATATTAAAATGATTCATTTTGCTCCCGTTTATTTCATTTGCATCGCGGTTGCGGAATTGGTTTGTCGCCGCAGCCCGCAGAAAAATACCTGCTTTCTCATAATGACCATTTTGTTGTTTTGTTTGTTTTTCAAAAGCTGTTATTATTGATGAGGACACGAGTAGAACTCACACGTGTAAGCTTTCATAGAACGGTAGCTATTCTGGTCTATTTCTTTCTTTTTTTGATTACAAATGTGGACATCTTTTTGAAGTCACATGTTCAGTCTGACAGGGTTTTTTAAAAAAAAAAAAAAAAAAAAAAAATTGAATTGAATTGAATTGAATATTATTCATGTTAATTCACATAGGCTTGAAAGATCATGGTACTTCTGATGGGACTACGATCCGGGATGGCTCGGAAAAAAAAAAAAAAGAAAGAAAGAAAGACAAAAAAAAAAAAAAAAAAGTGTCCCTTTATATGATCTGGCTGAAAATAAATGAATGCAAAAACTCTGAAGGGGTTAAAAGGTCCACTGAGTGAACAAACAATGAGTTCGGCTCTTTTTCACCGGGGTCAAATGTACAAAGTCAGCGCAGGCCAGGACTAATTCATAATCAAAACCCGAGGAGAAAGAGAAAGGTCACGATCCCCCGCCTTCTCTAGTCTACAGTCCCACCTCCACTCCATAGGAGGCTGCATGTTCCCAAACACAGACTAGAAGCTTTTGTCCACGGGAGACGCATGCTTTAAAAAAAAAAAAAAAAAAAAGAACGAAAGAAAGAGGGCGTCAAAGGAGCTCCAAAAAAGGAGAAATCTTTAATCACCTTCTTGAAAAGGTCTATTGAGCAGGGTTGCGTCCCCTCTCTTCTCTGAACTGTCCGTCAGCCTTACAAGGGGGAAGTTTGGGAGCTGTGACAGGCGGGACGGAAGGGCCCAGATGGGAAAAGTGGCAAGGGGAGGGAAGGCTAGCGAGGGATTAGGCAAAAAAAAAAAAAAAAAAAAATGGACCGGAGAAGAAGGAGGAGAAAGAAAGAAGAAAAAAAAAAAAAAAAAAAAAAGAAGGTGGGTGCAGAAAAATTCTGTCCAAAAATGACTTGGGTGGAATGCTTGCCGCTTGACTGCTGCGTGTGACCGAGCTGGCATCCAGACGCTTTCCCACAATCCAGCTTTGTTCAGCCGTGTGTGCGAAGCGGCGGAGCTCTGCGGAGAGGGAGAAGAGACGAGGAAAGAATGGAGGAAGGATGAGCGACGGATATAAGAATTGGACGAGCGACTAGCTTCTGTTCTCCAAAGTCCCAATCTCTCCATCTCATTTCCATAAGATTTACTGCCACCCAAAAAAAAAAGAAAAAAAAAAAAAAAAAAACCCACCTCAGTCGCTTTTTATGATCCTTTTCCCCCTCCCCTTATTTAACTCGAGTGTGTGTGTACTCTTTGATCCAGTCAACCTTCCTAGCGCTAAAGCCTCCCGTATCTATCCTCGACCCCTGATGTGAAACAGTGCGTAATAATAGGACGCCCCAGCGCTGGACTAAATCAGGGTTCATAGACTGAGATGCATCACATATTGCGTAAGATCTCACAGAGTCCGTGCGTTCAGTTTAAGATTAGCATTTTCTTTCAAAAAAAACAAAAAAACAAAACAAAAACAAGCCTAGGAGTGGAAGGAAACATGCATGTGACTCACACAAACGATGTCTTGAGTAGGGATAGAAACCTGAATGAATACGAAGTGCACTATTTGGGGTTTTTTTTTTTAAGAAAGCTTGACACAAACACTCACGGGGAATCTAGTCGTGTCTAGAGCTGGGATCGTGTGGCGTGCAGGATGCAAAAAATAAAAAAATAACTGTACAAAAAGTTTTACTTTATTGTCGGCGTGAAACAAACACCTTGTATACTAACATGAACATACTACACATATGTGGATTCATTCATCCTCTTACTAGCTGCCTGGTCAAATCACTGTTGTTTACTATTTCATTTCAATTCGATTTTATCTGTATAGCGCTTTTTACAATAGACATTGTCTCAAAGCAGCTTTACAGAAATATCGACACGGTATACAGATATTAAAGGTGCGAATTTATCCCAACTGAGCGAGCCACTGAGTGGAGATGGTGGCGAGGAAAAACTCCCTAAGATCTTTTAAGAGGAAGAAAACTTGAGAGGAACCCGACTCAGAAGGGAACCCGTCCTCATCTGGGTAACAACAGATAGTGTGAAAAAGTTCATTATGGATTCATATGAAGTCTGTATGGCGTTAGGAGCAGCCGTAGTCCCAGCAGTCTGGAATTAGAGAAGATTTGAGCTCCATCCAGAGCTAGTTTGTTTATCATTTGGGAAATTGAAACAGATAACTTTGTTAGAATATATATATATATATACATACACACAAAAATAATAACTGTGTAAGCAGGATTTTAAAATAAATAAATAAATAAATAAATAGAAGTTTGAGCACGTCTCTGGTCGAGACCGATTATGAACTGGGGTGATGTAGCTGAGGTTGAGGAACTGTCAGAGCCGGAATCCACACCCCACGCTGACGGTGCTGATGTTTCTACTCCGGGGTTTTTTTTCCTAGTGTTTTCCATTTTAAAGGAAAGAAACTCGGGGTCGGGGGAAAGAAAGAAAACAAGGAAGAAAAACAACAACAAAAAAAGCGCCTCTGGTTTAGGCCACGCCCACACGATGTTTAAGACCCGAATACAGATAGAGATATTCGGCGTTCCTGCACTGGCTGATATCACAGCGGCAGACGTGAACAAAATGTGTATTTACACAGTCTATGAGTCGGAGTTCATTTCGAACGGCGGTTTCTCAAAGTCCTGCTTGTTGGAATTCCAGATAATGAACTCCTTTGTTTGTACGCTCGGTCGTCCGACGTAGCGGGGAAAGAACAGAAACGCTCCGGCGCTGATGGGACGAGCCCTAATCGACTGCAACTGACTCGACGCTGATTATCAGGCCGTTTGTGATTATGTATGTGCGAATGAGAGAGCAGGATCGAGAGAGTTCCAGGCTTCCTCCGCCGCTCAGTAGATCTATTGGCCTCGTCTCTTTTGTTCTGTTACTTCCTTTGAGGCCGCAGTCTTCTCCTCGCAGCCTTTGTGTCCTGGATGAAAAGGGCGCAGTTTATTATGTCCCCCTGTGGCACTCCGTCAAGCGGTGGCAGCCCCGGCAAGCCAACACGCAGCAAGGTCAGGAGGAAAGTTCGCCTATGACTTTGAAATCGAGACAGAGAAAGACCGAGAGAGAGAGAAGAGCAGAGAAGTAGGACCTTAAGGAGAAGAAGAGACAGAAGTTTTTCCCCCCCCAAAAAAAAAAAAAAAAAAAAAAGTAAAAAAAAAAAATCTTTACTATTCAAACATCATCCTAAATTCGCCAGCCTGCCTTTTGTGGCCAGTTTTGTAGCTGTTCAAATGTCAGAGTGAGCAGATTTTCACTCGCCAGGGATTTTGAACTTCTAAGGTTTGCGTTACGCTATTTTATACACGATATAATGTAAAAAAATAAATCAATAAATTCCAGTTTTTAAAAAAAACACACACATCGTAAATGATCGCTCTTAATAGTCTAATCATTTGTTTTCTGAGAAGTAAACTCTGAATTGTTGAAGTGTATCACGGACATTAAAAGTCCACATTTTTCGAACAAAAAAATGTATTTATTTATTTATTTTTCAAAAGCGAGCGTCAAGAGACGGACATTTCAGATTATGAATAAATAAATAGATAAATCAATAAATACAAAGACAAACGATACTTCTCTGATCCACACGTGTCTTCAAACACGACGCGTCGGAGAGTTAACGAACGATCGTTTTTAAAGGGAAGGGAAATAAAAATCAATCGAAACAGTTGGCGGACATGTACGAGGTCGCGTAATGCCTAGTGATGATGTGATGTTAGCACACAATAAAACATCATGGCGTGTTATAGAGCTATATTACACCACCACGCTGTTGAGTTCTCGACTCGGGTCGATCGGGTGGTCTTGATTCGTCGTCTAGAACGGCGGCTCGGGAAGTAGCTCTGGCTCAAATTCAAATCACAGGTGTAGGTACGTGTTAACGCACTTCTGTAGAGTTTCTATAGCGACGGCTTACACGGAGACGAGTGAGGAAGTGTTATGGCGTTTCCTCTGACGCGACATCGATGCAATAGTTATGGAAGGAGTCTCCAGTGTCGGCAGCGGAGAGAGGTAAAAGCTGTACGTTTCCTGAGACGGGATGCTTTGCGTTTTTTCTTTTCGGATGCGTTCTCTCGGTGAGGTGACGAACCTTGGCGAAATTTATTAGGATTTCGTTAAAGTTTTCATCGAAACGAGACGTCGGCGTGGTAACGACCGTCTGTACGGTCGCTGCTATAGATGTGCATATAAGCGATAACGGGTACGCAACTTGTTTTACACATAACTATTTAAATTGGAGCTGGAGTACGAGATTTCTCGGCCGATAAGCGATTATTCAGAGCGATACCGATAACCGATACCGATACCTCTGCCTTTCATACCTTCTTTTAAATGGATAATAATTCATTCCACAAATTAATGCTGGGAAAAGGGGAGGGGTGTGAGTGGTACAGAGATCACACGGATAACACAACTACAGCATTTTTGATAGTAAAACACCGTAGAACTACCGCAATAAAATGATAAACATTTAAATCGAGTAGACTAGGTGAAAAAAAATAATAATAATAAAATAAAATAAAATAAAAAGAATAAAACATTTTTAAAAAGTAATGCTTAAATATACAAACACCGGATAGAGATGTTAAGCGTGTGGATTTATCCGTATCGAGCGAGACGGTGGTGACGGTGGTGAGGGAAAAACTCCCTGAGATGATACGAGGAAGAACCTTGAGAGGAAGCGGACTCAGAAGGGAACCTGTCGTCATCCGGGTCACGACGGATAGTGTGAGAGTAAAAGAAAGTTCGTTATGGTGTTTATATGAAGTCTGTTTGTTGAACTAGTCCACTGTCCGCTAAAGGAGACCCGAGTGTAAAACTGCACGTGGTCATTGCAGTCCCGAGGACATCGCGGCGACCACCGTTAACCACTACTGTGGAGCGTGACGTGCCAAATAAATTCAACGCACAAAACACGGGCACCCCAAAACAGGTGCAAATTCCATTCTTTCGGCCTAAAGAGTTTCAATAGTGATGGTTGGCAAATCGCTGCAGGGAAAGAACACTTTGTGATCGATCGGCCATTTAGAACAGCGTGCCACCGACCGGTTACTTATCAGGGCACGGCTTCTCAGAATATCATCCTCTCTCGTTGGAGCGTCATTGGAGATAAGATCGGAACGACGTCCGACGGATATACACTCGCACCGAACCTGATACACGGTCAACGTTTCCCTACGTTACTCCTTCCCACTGAGCACCACACACCCCACTCACTTTTCCCCCATCGAGCGATATACAGCAAGGACCTGAACTAAAGCTGGATCGTTAAACCTGTACGACGGCATCATAATATACATTCCTCCTCCTTCGCTTCAGCTCGAACTACATCACCTAATTATCCGTTTCAATCTGGCGTCCCCCCGTTGCGCCCACGATGACGAGGTATTCAGAAAGGCTGATTTCCGATTCCCCAAACGCAGGCCGGTCGGAGATCCACGTCCACACCGTGCAAAAGAGCTCAAGTAACTTTTTAAAAATAAACAAACAAATAAATAAATAAATAAATAAATAAATAAATTCCCTACGCCAAATAAAAAAAAAAGCATAAGGTTTGCAAGGAGCAGCTGCTTTTTTTTTCCCCATGTTTTCAGGATGAAGCTGCTGAATCGAGCCCGAGAACGTAAGAATATGAGTCATCAACAACACTCGAGCTGTTATGAAAAGCAGGAAATGCACAGCAGGAACACACCTCTTCACCGAGAATGAGCGGATGAATGAATCAGTTTGTCTCATTCCCCGTTCGTTCTCTCTCTCTCTCTCTCTCTCTCTCTCTCTCTCTCTCTCAGGAGATTTGATTTAGCTCTCTCATTGTGGTGCAGTGTATGTTCAGGAGGAGATCAGATCAGTGTGAAGGCTATGTTGTCTCTCAGGAACACAAGTGAATGTCATACTCATGTCCCCTGATGCTTGGACCCTCGACGTTTACCAACCCGATTGAGAGACCGGATGGGTTTGCTTCTAATCTATTACTTTTACAGTGGAATTACCAATGATAATTAGAAAAGTAATTGGAGCAGAAAAAGTATCCAGTAGGATGATGAATAGATACACTCACAATAGTGTGAATATATGAATGCAAACTAATAGAGTAGGCCTACACACATTATATATATATATATATATATATAGGTTTTGTTTTGTCTGTATATGCCGTTCATATTTCTGTGCTTTTAATTTAAAAAAAAAAAAAAAGAAAGAAAGAAAAGAAAAAAAAAGGAAAACTTGATTTACGGAATATACTTAGCGCTTTTTTTGTTTTTGTTTTTTTATTAAATATTACAGTAATTTATAAAACACACAAAGATCAATTCTTTTTTTTTCTTTTAAAAAAAAGAAAATGTCATAAAAGCTATAAAAAAAATAAATAAATAAAAAGTTTGAAGCTTGAGCTCGTGTGTTCACAGATCACATCAACTGAACCTTCTATATTTAAACCAGAAGCACTGATTTGGCAGTAAACGGTTCACAGCTTGGCTGGTGGACTAGACAGACACAGAGCGCCACCTGGTGGATGCACGGGGATATGTTAATGAATCTAGAATAAAGGAATACACTGGATTGGACGCTGAATCTTTAAAATCTACACACATTCACACGTGGGGAAAATGCAGTCGTGAACCCACCTCTACTGGCGTGTCTTCGGTATGTGGGAACAGAGCGGAGATCTTGGAGGAAATCTACAAGAATAAACTCCACACACAGCAACTGAAGCTCAGGCCTGAATCACGGAGGACGTGGACTAGATACTCGCTTATCTGTTGCACCACTCAGGAACACAAATATCATTTCAGTATTTTCAGGAATAAATGACAGTGTGTGTGTGTGTGTGTGTGTGTGTGTGTGTGTGTGTGTGTGTACAATATTACTCTACTTACAGTATATGTTTACATGAGAAGATTGGTATTAAGCGAACAGAAAATATATTTATGTATTCACACACTGATCAACCATAACATTAAAACCACTGAGAGGTGACGTGAATATTGATCATCAATATTATTGATATATTCACATTACAATGGCACGTGTAAAGGAGTGGGATTTATTAAGTAGCAAGTGAGAAGTCAGTTCTCGAAGTTGACGTGTCGGAAGCAGGAAAAACGGGCGAGCGTAAGGATCTGAGCGACTTCGACAAAGGGCCAAATTGTGATGGATAGACGACTGGGTCAGAACATGTCCAAAACAGCAGGTCTTGTTCCTGGTATGCAGGGGGTTACTGGTGAACCGGTGAACTGGAGACAGGGTCATGGGCAGACCAAAGCTCAGTGATGAACGTGTGGAGTGAAAGCTAGCCTGTCTGGTGCTATCGAACAGAAGAGCTGAAAAAGTGAATACTGGCTATGATCGAAAGGAGTCGGAACACACAGAGCATCGCAGCTTGCTGTGTATCGAGCTGCGTAATCACAGACCAGTCAGAGTGCTCATGCTGACTCCTGTACACTGCTGAAATCACCTACAATGAGCACGTGAGCATCAGACCTGGACCATGGAGCAATGGAAGAAGGTGGCAGGCCTGATGAATCACGTTTTCTTTTACATCATGTGCACGGCTGGGTGTGAGAGCGTGTCGCTTACCTGTGGAAGACATGGCACCGGGATGTACTATGGGAAGAAGGCAAGCCGACGGAAACCCTCGGGTCCTGGCATTCATGTGGATGTTACTTTGACACGCACCACCTATGTAAACATCGTTACAGACCAAGTACACCTCTTCACGTCAACGCTATTCCCTAATGACAGTGGGCTCTTTCGGCAGGATGACGCGCCCTGCCACACTGCAAAAAGTGATCAGGAACGGTTTGAGGAACATGACAAAGAGTTCAAGGTGTTGACTCGGCCTCCAAATTCCCCAGAGCTCAATCCGATCGAGCGTCGGTGGGATGTTCTGGACAAACAAGTCCGATCCACAGTGGCCCCACTTCGCAGGACTTAAAAGGATCTGGCTCCAGATACCACAGCACACCTTCAGAGGTCTTGTGGAGTGCGTGCCTCGACAGGTCACAGCTGTTTTGGGGGCACAAGGAGGACCTACACAATATTAGGCAGGTGGTTTTAATCTTATGGCTGTTCGGTGTACATGACAGCTGTCAATCACAGACAGCAGTCAAAAACCCTGGACGTAAAAACATTTCGTCTGTGATTTCGTGGGATGTCTATCCGCAAGGCCGTGACCTTGAAAGAATGCATCGACTCAACACACGCTCGGCTAAAGGCTTTTTATTTTTAAAAAAAAGTCCAGAAAACGCTGTTAATCATCAACAACAGAGCGACAGAGGCACAGCCTCCTAAAACATCACAGCATGCGATCCATCTGAATGAAGTACACTGAACAAATAACTAGACTTCAAATGGAAGTAAACATCCAGCCAATCAGGGCAAACGGAGTTGTGGGTATGTTAGAACAGGAATTTTTTTATTTTTAAAAGAAAAAGGTTTTGTTTGATCGTGATTACTGAAGAGAATCGTCCTATTAGAGACAGAGAGAGTGTGTGAGAAAAGTACGCGCAAATCAGCGCCAACAGTATTTGACTGAAATCCTCCCAATTTGGCTTTCTTTAAAGCTTTAATAACAAAATATTGACAAAAACATGTCAGTCAATCAATATTCCACTCATTTATAGAACGTTTTAAAAGGTTGTTTTAGAAATATATTAAGTATGAAATATAATTATTATAATTTATTTTTTTTAGATTCTTCTTACAAAGAAATTTAAAGCTTTCAAAATACAGGAATGCAGAAAACATGTTGAGTCACAGATCACTTTGAATTACAGCCCGTCTGAATAGAAAACACTCGAAGGCACAATTTCTGGACGTTAAACACCAAATATTGACGTGGAGCTTCGACCCCCCCCCCCCCCCCAACCCCAACCCCCCCACATGAAAAAACACGAGACGGCACTGAGCGCGTCTCGTAACGTTCACTCAAATACAGCTACCTTCACCGGACGGAGGAATATTAAAGATGGAAATACATTGTTTCATGGTCAACGATTCGAAAAGGAAAAAGATAAACCCGCGTCCACCGTGAAGGAATAAAGCGACCAGAGGTGCAGGAACGTTTGGGCATCCAAAAGCATGGAGGAAATGAAGAGACAATGAACAGAAATCCAGCACACGTCAACGATCTACCGAAATAAAATCGGCTCGGGTTAGCAAAGCCATCGTCAGTGCATGGAAAAGAAAAAAAAAAAAAAAAAAAAAAAAACAGGTTCTCATGCCATCGATTATCAACACACTTTCATCCGTTCCATCAGAGAAGAAAAAGCAATTTTAAAAAAAAAAAAAAAAAAAAAAAAAAAAAAAAGATGTTAAGGCTTAATGAGGTGCATGAAATTAATTTAAGGGAATGTTTACAAATTTTATATATATATATATATATATATATATATATATATATATATATATATATATATATATATATATAAACTTTTTCTTTCCACTACACTCAGAGCACTACACTCAGAGGCAAAAAAAAAAAAAAAAGCATTAAATTGAGTATTTTCTTTTTTATTTAGCGATAGATAGCTTTTCCTCTACAATTTTGCAATAATTAAGGTAAATTAGGGTTAAATTTGCAACTCGGTTTGGTTTCATTGTTTTGATGGCATCCTACAGATGATAAGCAAGCTGGGAAAAAAAAAAAAAAAAAAAAAAACCCACCCAACCCTAACTCTTTTTGCCCCGAGTATAGAAGACGCATCATTTTCAGATGAAAAAAGAAAGGAAAAAAAAAAAAATGAAAAGAAAACCATTCTGCAGAATTCATTTCTAACTTAGAAAATTATAACTCTGTATACTGAAAAAGAAAAAAACATTAGACGGAACACGCATTAGAGATGCTCTGTTAGTGCAGAGAGCTAAAGATTTACTCCGATAACAAAACAAAAAATTATTTATTTTTAATCTGAATTTCTAGACTTCTAACGAGTCCATATATAAATATATAAAATAAAGTCCATCAGTTTCCAGAACGGCACGATAACCCTGTATAACCCAGCTTTAATTAAGAAAACGCGGCCTCGCGGCCGTGACGGTGTGTTTCGTTTGTTAATCGTGATCGTGTTACTCGCTTTTGCAATACTGATGTTAAATTGAAAAGCAATATAATAATAATAATAATAATAATAATAATAATAATATAACATCCTGTAGCTCTGTTATATTAGATCATATATCTGGATGCAGCGATGGTAAATTAGCATGCAGGTCATAGCATGAAGAAGGAAAATAAAACAAAATCATTGAAAGCAAAGATGAGGGGGAAAACACACACACACACACACACACACACACACACACACACACAGTATGACACAAATACAGTATGGCACCTCCAGGAATTTATCTGTTACAGAACTCATCCCACAGTTTCACAGCTGCAGAGACGTCTCTTTAGCAGTTTTAGTATCAAAGAGTACAAAGATAACGGGATTTACTCAAAACACACCACAGCCCGAGGTCCATCTTTCCAACGTATAAACTCCGAGATGGTCTTTTTGGTCCGATCCACTTTATTGCTGGGAGAGGGGAAAAAAAACACACAAAAAAAACAGGCATGATCAGTGATGGCTGCTTAGAGGAGAGCGCTAAAATCTGCTATCTATGGATAGCTGGGGTTCAGTGATGCAATACATTTCAATATCTCACTGACAGCAGTAATCTAATCATTGACCTTATTCTGAATAAGGCAATATTCTGATTAAGGTGTTTACATGAGTCGCTTTTAGAACACTCTTTTCATGTTCCCGTTTTACGTGTTATAGAACGTAGATGGATTAACGGCGCACGTCATTACGTCCCCGCGATGTAGCGCCATGTGACGCTTCCTCCAACTCTTCACTACACTAACTAGCATTTTCTCAAACCACCTGCTTGTGTACTCTTCTACACAGTTATCGAGTACTCCTTTTCCTCGGACGTCTAGCGTTTGAATTTTTAAAAGCCTCCGAGGTAGCCTTCGAACCTACTGGAAGGTCTGATTTGTGTACCAGCATTCTGAATTTTCCAGATTAGTAAATTCTTTCGAATGTAAGGTCGGAGTTTTGTTTTTGAGATCGTGACAACAATCATGGCGACAGCGGAAAGTTATTTTAAAAAACAGAAGAAGAATAAGAAGAAGAATAAGGAACAGGGCTCGTCACAGTATAAACCAGACTTCTAAGGCAGCTGTATTCTGAACTAAACAAACTACTAACCTCGCTAACTTAGATATTCATGTGCCGAATTACGTTCCGTTAGCCAGAAAAGCTAGTTAGTTGACGTTACGTAAAGACACCTCGACTGAACTGAACGTGGATTAGTAGCGAAACAAAGTTAAGCTGTGTTCACACGTAACATCTTTTTCTTTCTTTCATATAAATGTGTTGTTCCGAAATGCAGTAGCGTCCCAAAAGAAGCTCAGTGTGTTTCTGAAGACACGGTCTACTCGACCGTGTCTAGACGCGATCCGATTACCCGATTCGGATCAAAACAATATGCCGATTCGTTTCGAGTCGTGTAGACGCGATCCGATTACCCGATTCGGATCGAAACAATATGCCGATTCGTTTCGAGTCATGTAGACGCGATCCGATTACCCGATTCGGATCAAAACAATATGCCGATTCGTTTCGAGTCGTGTAGACGCGATCCGATTACCCGATTCGGATCAAAACAATATGCCGATTCGTTTCGAGTCGTGTAGACGCGATCCGATTACCCGATTCGGATCAAAACAATATGCCGATTCGTATCGAGTCGTGTAGACGCGATCCGATTACCCGATTCGGATCAAAACAATATGCCGATTCGTTTCGAGTCGTGTAGACGCGATCCGATTACCCGATTCGGATCAAAACAATATGCCGATTCGTATCGAGTCGTGTAGACGCGATCCGATTACCCGATTCGGATCAAAACAATATGCCGATTCGTTTCGAGTCGTGTAAACAAAATCAGCAATCTGATTACCCGATTCAGATTAAGACAATATTCTGATTCCCCAAATGCTGATTCCCGCCCCTGGAACATGTCCGTTTTAATCGGAAAATCGTTGCATGTAAACGCCTTATTCGGAAAATCCACTGAAAGGAGATAAAAACGCATGCCCGGGCCGCAAGGAATTGTGGGTTCTAACATATGCTTAGCTTTTATATACAGTGGGGAAAATAAGCACTGGACACATTGGCATTTTTTGCATCAAATATATATCCAATGAGGTTATTCACATGAAATTTCCACCAGACTTCAATATTAACTCAAGAAATCTGTAAATATAAAGAACTCACAACATTAAAGTCCGTAAATAAAGTTATGCATAATAAAGTGGAATGACACGGGGAAAAAAAGTATTGAACACGCTATATCGGAAAAGTAATTCAGTTGCCAAGTGTTTAGAATTTAATTGCTCAAACCCAGAAATTCTCTTTATGTCGTTTGGCGGCATGTTCAAAAATAGTTACGCATGTATTTCAACATGTTTATTCTTCCAGTGTGTACAGGTCAAGGTGATCAACACACAGTAGATTTTTCCATTAAATCTCAAAGATGTTATTTGGTGAAATGAATAGACTTCTGACTAGAAGTACGACGTGTTCTGCCAGCTTTCGTCGACAAATACGTTGACGATAATGGTTGAAACCAATCTAATTTGAATAAAGTTACCCCCCCAACCACCACCCAAACCCCAGACAGCACCTCAGCCCTCTGAAAACCTAGAGAAAGCCCTGGAATTGATGTCTTACTGGCCCATTTACACCGACCGCACAACGATAACATCTAATAACATGCAAAAAACTATATTGAAAAACAGATTCATTACCTTCATCGTCCTCTTTGCCCTCGGGAATCATCTGATAAAACACAAAAACACATAAAAAAAGTCAGCAAGCCGACCGCATTAACAAAAAACACACTACAAGTGTAAACGTGGACTGCGGCTAAAGTCTAAAGAAGTACATCCACGCTTTTGTTTTTCTATACGGACCTTCCTTTAACGTAACCATCGATGCAGCTAATTAACGTAAAGCTGCACCTCAAATCTAACCTCAACCTTCACCTCAGTAACCAAAAGGACTGCCTCTTTTACTTTTCCTCATGAGGACCAGCCAAATGTCTCTCACACATTCCTACCCTTGAGGAGACATTTTGGTCTCCACACACACACACACACACACACACACACACACACACACACACACACACACCTTCTCAGTGATTTGGCTTCATACACAGTGTTGTCATCTTCGTCACTCTCCAGCTGTGCCATCTCCACTGTGTCGTCGTAGTTTGCCAGAAGTCCATATTTTTTTCTCGGGGTGGAAGATTTCTTCAGACTAAAACCATTTGAATATAGACATAAATCACACACACACACACACACACACACACACACACACACACACACACGTTGTCATATACACAAACATTTTAACGTTAGTCAAGTAAACAGATTGACTTGGCTTAATGTGACGCAGGAACCCCATAACTGCTTTGTACTATGAAAAGAATGACAATATTAACTGATTAAAATGAAAACTCGGTGATTTATATGAATTTATAGGAGGGTGTGTTGTTGTTGTTGTTGTTGTTGTTCAGGATTCAGCGTTAAACTGTTTCCTCATAACGGGTTTCTCTAAAGCCGGAAACAGTTTTATTTTTTATAATAATAAAAAAAAACACAGTGGTATCCTAAAGATATTAGTAGAAAGTGTGTGACAGATTTGGTAGTTTTGTTTGTTTACATTACGCATTTTTCCAGCCTGTCCAAGTGTTACGCTACAATAAGGACATGTCAGGCTATTCACAACAGCACTAACGTTCGGTTTTAAGCGTACTGTACTGTAGATACGCCGCTGTTACGCAACGTAAATAGCGTAACTTGAGAAGACTTACCGGACTGCTCGGACGAGGAAATAAAGTACTCCTATAATAGTGATGCCGATAAGCACATACAAAGCCCTCTGGATCATAGAGCCGTCCAATTCCAGACTGTTTAAAGTAAAGTTCCCATTGTGTTTCGTGCTCGCGGGTTTGTGAGTAGTGACGTTAATTGTACCGCTTCCATGTTTCGACGCTGGTGTAAGAACGTCGTTTTCGGCCAACGAAACGGTCAGTAAATAATAAACCAGAAAGAAAACTCTCTCTTTCATTGCGGCTCCTTTTACAAGAAAATGTACGTACAGGTGTGTGTACAAGAAAACTCGCCGTTTTGAATGGAACCGGATAAACAACGACTTAAAATCCGGTTAACTATCTCGTCTCGAACGCTTTTCACGCTACTTCCTGTTTCTGAATGATGACGACATCACGTTCGGTGCACCAGCCAATTCTGTCCGGACTGAAAATAATCAAGAATAACACTAGCACCAATTTAAGCGATCGTCGTAGACTATATAACTTGCTGTGGTTATAAAATAATCAATCGATTAATTCATTAGTTATTTAATCACAAAGGCTCTACTTTCTAAACACGAACCAGTTCATATTCTGTCTTCGAGCCTCTGTTGTGTCTTATCCAATTCCATGCATTTATGTACATTATTTACATCCATTTTTTATGCAAAGCTACACACCCCTGTTAAAATGGTAGGATTTTTGTGATGTAGTAAAAACTAAATAAATAAATAAATCGTGTCAGATCCTTTCCCACCTTTAATGTGACAAAGTTCAATTAAATAAACTTAACAGTAACCTGCGTGGGAGTTTGCATGTTCTCCCCGTGCTGCGGGGGTTTCCTCCAGGTACTCCGGTTTCCTCCCCCAGTCCAAAGACATGCGTGGTAGGCGGGTTGGCATTTCCAAATTGTCCGTAGTGTATGACTGGGTGTGTGAATGTGTATGTGATTGTGCCCTGTGATGGATTGGCACTCTGTCCAGGGTGTACCCCAAAGAACACCATGACCATGGGTGAAGCATGCTGGTGGCAGCATCGTGCTAGACTGCTTCTCTTCAGCTGGTCGAGAATGAGGGAATCACAGATTTTGGCACAAAACCTGCAGGCCTCTGTTAGACAGCTTGAAGCTGAAGAATAATTTAACCTTCCAGCACGAGAACAACCCAAAGAACAAATCCAAGTCAATAAAGAAATGGCTTCAGGAGAATGTTTTGGAATGGCCCAATCAGAGCCCAGATCTAAGTCCTGTCAAAAACCTTCAATGGATTGGCTTGAAGAAAGTCATGCACAGGAGATCTTGCAATTTGATTAATCTGGAGCATTTTTTGCAAGAGTGAGAACAAATTGGCAAAGTAAGACGTGTTAAATCGGTTTACTCTGTCCGAAAAAGACTGAGGGCTGTATGACAAGCAAAAGGTGTTTCAACAAGATTTTAATTAAGGGGTGAACATGTTATTGTTGTTGTTATAATCTTTTCTTTTTATATACACTGTAGATTAGTTCAGGAAGGGTTTTCACAGACTTTCATAGATTTTTCATTTTATTTGCCCTCTTTTGTCTGACATGATGACATGGCCTGTGTAAAAAAAATAAATGTCTGTTTAAAGTTTTTTTTTATTATTTAAATTAATAGACAGAGTTGCATGTGTTTATTCTACCTGTGTCTATCTGTTGAGAGTCCATGGCACTAATCACACTCATTGAACATAGCCAATACAACAATTTAGAATGTCCTGAAAACAGCCACTGAATGAGTTGGTCAAGGAAAACAACAGCAGCTGATGATGAAAGTATTGTGAGAGCTGTGAAGAAAAACCCCAAAACAAGAGTTCATGACATCACCGACAATCTCCACTAAGCAGGGGTGAAGTTATCTCAATCCCCCGTTTGAAGGAGACTTTGAGAGTGGAAATGTAGAGGCCATACCACAAGATGCAAACCACTCAGCAGCAGTAAGAATCAGAAAGCCCGATTGGAATTCACAAAGATTAACAGAGATGAATCCAGAAAAGTTCTGGAACCACGGTTAACCTCTACCAAAGTGATGGAAAGTCCAAAGTGATCCAAAACATACGAGCTGATCTGTGAAACATGGTGGAGGTAGCGTCATGGCTTGGGCTGCTTGTACGGCTGCTTCTGGAACATTCTCACTGATCTTTATTGGTGATGGAACTCATGATGGTAGCAGCGGAGTGCATTCAGAAGTCTACAGGAACATTCTGTCTGCCAATTTATAGAGAAATGCATCCACATTAATCGGGAGGAACTTCGTCATACAGCGAGATGACGATCCGTGACACACTGCCAACTCAACAAAGGACTTTACCGAGGGGGGAAAAGTGGAAGGTTTTAGTCTGGTCAAGTCAATCACCAGACCTTAACCCAAGTGAGCAGCATTTCACCTCCTGAAACTCCCCGAAACAAACAACAACTCAAAGACGCTGCAGTAAAAGCCCGGGAAAGCAACACAAAAGATGAAACCGACAATTTGTCGATGCCAGTGACTCACAAGCTTGATGCAGTTACTGCAAGCGACGGACATGCAACCAAATATCAAGTGTCATTCACTTTAATTTATATCAATCTGTGTGTCCGTGTACTTTTGTCTAAACGTTGGGTGCTCCGATACAAAAGGTTCTATGTTTTATGTTGTTAACCACCAGGAAATGAAAGCTGAAATCCTAACCGCTCGTCTCATGTCCGTGTTTTGATCTCACACACAAACGTACAGCACAGAAAACCGAATCGGCCTTTCCGTTCCAATAGTTTCAGAGGGCACTGTACTAATAAATATCCAAACAGCACACTACGCCCCCTAGCGTAAATAAAAAAATAAAAAAAGATAAAAGTCTTTTTGGCGACATTTGTCTGTGTTTATTTATCTTCAGTAAAGAAATAAAGGCTGGTAGAAATGGTCCTTTTATCTTCCAAAGAATTATTTTGGATTTTTCCGGAATCAAGCATAACAGCACCACAAATGGTCATAATTGTACGAGGACGTGGCCCTGGGGCTGATTTCTTTCTAGCCCAGACTTGACATTCATAAGGAAGACACACACACACACGTGAAATACAGTCACAGGTGTAATGAACATGAACGAGACGGATAATTTATTCTTTATACCATGGTCGGAGTACTCGATTCTGATTGGCTGGAACGCTGGCAAGTGACTGGTCACGTCTTCCACAACATTCTTTGCGTCTACGTCATGCGGTAAAATCGTGCATGATCCTGACACACCTCTACTGCTTCTCTCAGCTGCCCGATTCATGCGAACACTTGTGCTTGGAGCTTCTACATTTGTGACTCACTATCTGCTGCTTTGGCTGGTCCTACATGGATCCTCCGCTTTCTTCAGTAGATAATTTCACACGGATACTCTAGTACCCAAGACCATCTGCTGTAATCACAATGACCTTTATGCTGAAAATCCTTTCAACGCCATACTGTTGGATTTTATAGTTTACAGAAGCGTCAGGGTTTCTAGTCCCACTATCCACCGTCACCCAGATGATTCCACTCAAGGTTTCTTCATGTCTTCTCAAGGAGTTTTCAAGGAGCACTTTTGCCTCTGGCTTGTTCATTTGCTAAAACTAAATCTACAGCCAGATTTCTGCGAAGCTGCTTTGTGAACACTGTGTGTGTGTGAGAGAAAAAGGGGCTTTACAATTTCATTTCGTTGAAATATCCAGTGCATGTCAAAGATAAAAACGTCTTTAATTAATCCATTAATTACTTTCCTAAAAAAAGGATCAGGCAAAAACATTCACTTTGTTTATCCTGTGGTGACAGACACAGACAAAGGCAATTATTTCGTTAGATACCATCTCAAGCCCACTTGAGGAGGTTGCTCAAGCAAAAATCCGCTCCTATTTAGAGCAAATGTTGTCTGGCTTGGTCCGCCACTAACCCTTTTCTAAAAAGTCAAATGAATTCATTACAAATTCCTTTTTCTTCATTAAAAACACCCCCGACTCTTCTTTATATGCCTTTTTAAATGAATAAATTACATTATTTACAATTCCTATACTTTGTGTATCAATGTCCGTGTGAAACCTTAAACCCGTATTTAATATTAATAATATAATTTAATATTTAAGTTAAATATAACTTAAAAAAAAAAAAAAAAGAAAGGAAAGAAAGTTAATTGTGCCAATAAATAAATTAAACAAAACTCCTTCTGTGCCATAAATAAGTTGTGGCAGTAATACACTTATGGTTTCTTTGTATAGAGATTATACTCATACCAACATTTAATTTTCCATTTACAAGGGTTAGTGTGTGCACAAATGATCATTTCGGATTGTTACCATTATTCTGGGAGGATGATCCTGTTGCATTCGAACGCATAACACGCAAGCCCCTGCCTAAAGAATACACTTTGTTTGTTTGACTGCTGATCTAACCTAACGGAAAAAGAGCTTCGGCTATTAAATACTAGTCACAACAATGAAATAACTCCTAGACGGCATTCCAGTAAACAAATGTTTAATGACGATAAATAGAAAGTACAACCTCCATCTGAAGGACTGTTAAAGAAACATTAGATTTGGAAAAAGGTTGTATACTCCTACCTTTTTTGTTTTGTTTTAATAAATCCAATTTCTTTTCTTCCCCCCCGCCCCCATGCTCACGGTCCATTACTGTAGTCAAAATATACATTTGCTTTCAGATATATATATAAAAAACAAAACAAACAAACAAACAAAAAAACCCTATTGCTTTTTAACACTGTGGTATAAAAATAGTATTTACACCTCATCTATCCTCTTTAAGGGAAAAAAAAAAAAAAGTCATCATAAAAACCGTTATAAGGCAAATGCTGTGCAGATGCATAAGACCCGCCATTTTCAAAGGACTGGATTATATGGTCCTCCAAAACATGGCAACCGGTCACAGGTTTCACGTTAAAAACTTAAAAAAGTAAAGATTAGGAAATCTGTCCTGTGGAATGATTAAAAGTAATGACATTGGTCCCATGCACAAAAACCTAATATGCTTATGAAAGTCCAGAGTGTCCTTTTTCATACAAACAAACAAACCCTCTACTGTATACGTGGCCAAGATTAAAAAGATCTATTTAAAAGAAATGGGGGGGAAAAAAAAAAAAAAAAAAAAAAAAAAACCCATATCCTGTCACAAGCATGTGAAGAAGATACACAGATTGCAGGACTGCAAATAAAACGTCATCTTAGTAGTAGAAGGAAAAAGAGAGCGGACTTACAGCAAGCACAATCATAATGGTTACTGGTTTGTAATAAACCCTAAAGCAAATGACAACATACTTTAAAAAAAAACCACACACACACACACACACACACACACACACACACACACACACACACACACACACACACACACACACACACACACACACACACACACACACACACACACACACACACACACACACACACACACACACACACACACACACACACACACACACACACACACACACACACGGCCAAATCTAATTGGGAGGAATACATTAGGCTCATGACTGAAAGCTGAATAAAGGCTTTGGTTTCAAGCTGTAGTGTACATTTATATAAAAAAAAGAAAAGAAAAGAAAAAAAAAAAAGATTCAAGAATACACCAAATATATCAGGCATTACAATAGAATAGTTACAAAACAATGCCTTGTGATACATTAAGGCAATACTTAAGGTCTATGAAAAAAGTACAGAATAAATTGTGTAGGAAAAGAAGAAGTGAGAGCCACAGACCAAAAGGCCAACATGCGATGGCCAACAGCATCAAAACCCAAACATACTTACAATATGATTTGTACACAAATTATTGCATTAAATAATTAAAAAAAAAAAAAAAAAAGGAATGTAAACAGTCTATGTCTATCATTACAGTATGTGATAAGACTCAAAGCTACTGGGAATGTAGAAAGCAAAAGGAACTGGCCTCAAGGCTGTGATTGATCAAAAAGTCCTGCAGCTGTAGGAAACAAAATGGAATCTCATTCAGCTACACAAGCATACAAAATGGATCGGAAAGTCTTTAGAAACATTGGTGAGTCATATCAAAATATTGTTTATACTAAATGGTATGATATCATACAGCGCTTAACTGCAAGATAACGTAAGGCACAAGAAGTACTTCTGAGAGGGGGGGGGGTATTCAGCAGCACTTTCAAGGCAAGGGTCCACCAATGCGAAATGAAATCAGCTGAAAATTAAAGGCTCAAAAGGTGTGATTATAGATAGACAAATCAACCTTACAGGCATAAAAAATAAACTTAAAATGTTACATATGAACCACTAGATATATTACTTAATACAATAGTGGAATGACGAAAGTTTTGTGGTTGAGGCCTTGGAGAAGTCATCTCAACTTTATTGTACGTCTTTAAATGACTCATACCAGCTGCAGTCACTTTTATCCTGTTCAAATAGTGGACTTGGAGAAGGACACTCTAAGATGGTGGTTCTCCCCAAGATCATGGTTGTGGAACTCAATAAGGGACTCGATTGCTTCCTCCACTGAACCCATCTGAATCAGAGCCATCTTGCGGTCTTTCCTGAAAGTAGAAGACATGTTCGCATACAAAAGAGATACAGATGGTGTGAGGGGGGGGGGGGACCTGAAGAAGAATTAACCAATGAAGTCTAATGCACGGTACAGAACTTACTGGAAAAACTTGAAGTTCTTGACCACACCAGCAGAAGAGGCAAAAAGCATCTTGAGATCGTCTTCGACGACTGAAGGGCTATTAAAAGATAAGGCACACGTTAACATGTGGCTCTTTTTACAAAGCGAACTACTACACGAAAAACCGTATCGTGTCGTGTCTTACGGGATGTTGGAAAGGTGCAGTGTGGAGGATGGCGGGAAGATGTTGGAGTAGTTCTTGGAGCCAGGCTTCTTAAAGCGATGAAGAGGAGAGTTACTGTAATCCTTAGTGAGGCCCTGGTCCTCATGTCCCTCGCGTGGCAGCTGAACGGTCGTGTGTTTGGATAAAGTGATGCGCAGCGCCCGTCCATACAACTTCTGTCCGTTCAAATGGCTCATAGCTAGAGAACGAGAACGGCATGCACAACATGGCGATTAAAACACGTGCCTAGGAACTTCCTTATACCTGCATGGAGACACATCATGTCTAAATGGTAAAGTGGATGCCAGAAAAATAAGAAGCTGCATCTAATAATTCAGTGTTTATAAAAAGAACCAAAATTATGGGAGATGTTCACCTAGCTGAGCCTGAGTGCCATCAGACATTTGGATAAGGGCATTCTCCTTTTTGTTGAACATAATTTTTACTCTTATAACATCACCATATACACCTGGTGAAGAGAAACGAGAAATATGGTTAGAGGTGAAATAAAACGTACTATACAACCATTAAAAAATTCTCAATAAGCTTAGGGTTACAATCAAGACACGACAATTGGACATGACCTACGTACAGGTCTACCCAAGTAAATCCAGTGTACTTAGGTAATAAATAAATAAATAAATAAATAAATAAATAAATAAATAAATAAATAAATAAATAAATAAATGATTGATTATAGCCAAAAGGACAGATGGGGGGAGAAAAAAAAAAATAAAAAAAAGTGGGCAATTTTACAGACACTGAAAGAGGAATGGACTTTTGCATTGCCATCCTTAAGGATGTATGAATTGAGAAAAAGTGAAACTCCGCTGCGAGAAGGCTAGCTTCAGGTTTAAAAAAAAAAAAAAAAAAAGAAAAAAAAAAAAGTTTGGTGGTGGGGGGAGAGGGAAAAAAAATGTTTTAACAAATGGATAAATGACAGGAGTCTTGACTATTAACCAAAGTTTAAAAGCTTCCCTCAAAAGACATGCAAAACAATTTCAAAAGCATGCATCATAAATAATAAACAGTCTATTAAAGCTCAAAAAGATACAGCAACTCTGTCAATTGTGAAGTGCACCATAATGGACAAATCAAAACGTGCCTAAAAACTACAGAGTTTTGTCGAGTGCTGCAACTTTTTGGATTGTATCTCATCTCAGCACACGCACACCAGCAGCACACACACACACACACACACACACACACACACACACACACACTCGCACGCACGCACACGCACTCAAATTGCCTTGTGAGGGAAGAAATTGAAAGAACAGAACAAACAAGTGATAACAAAAAGATGCTAAGGATAACATACCGAAAAGAATAAAGAGGCATTGGGGCGTAACTCTCTTTAGAGGACAGCAGAGGAAGGCAGCGGAGGGAAGAAGGGAGAGGTAAAGATCGGAGGCAGAATGGAGGTTCAACATATCCACAGCGAGGAGGCAGTTCCACGGGAAATGGCGAAAAAACGGTGGTTGGATCATGAAGATGGTTAATGGATTGGGAGTAGAAAGAGGAGGGGAGAGGTGGACATGAGAGTGTAAGGAGTGAATCGTGTTCAATGCGAGTATGTTCGTATGTATGTGCGTGTTTGATGATGTAAAAAATAAAAATGGAGTGGAGCACATGTGGGCAGCCATTTGGGCAGGCAAACATGGTTGCAAAAGACAAAAAAAAAAAAAAAAAAAGAAAGAAAAAGAATGGGGTATGGGGAATGGGGAGGGAGAGAAGAGGAGGTAAAAAACAAAGTCAGTATACATATGGAAATACAATAGTGGTCAATTTATCTTGTAAAAGAAACTAATCCAAAACACAGGAAAGTGCTGTTTTTCCTTGCGAAAAATTTAGTTAATACATTGCTCAAGACAAAGAAAGATACGCTTATTTGCTAGAACCTTTTAAAAAGAATAATCAAACCATTTACAAGTTCATTACATAATGAAAATCTTTAACTCTACGGATGCACAGAAAGACTTCAATTCAAACGAGCCACTTTCGTTAGTTTGGGAACGTTATGAAGCTGCCAAACTTTCACAAAAGGACTCGCTCAGTACTTTAGGATGAACTTGTTTAAATGGGTAAGAAAATTCTACTAAAAGGGATCAGCTTTGGAAATTTTTTTTTTAATAAAATAAAAAGCAGATTAAAGTAACTAAAATGTTATGAAATTACAAATGGGATGAAAGAAAAGCAAAGCTTTAGTTACCTGAAATTTTAGAAGTGCCATTCTGGGCAGTATACAGAATGCATTCAAGTCCAGTACAATTAACATAAAACTTAACTGCTTTATTGGACCACATTTGGTATTGGTATATAAATAAACAAACCAACCTATGGGTAGTACTCTACATTTGAAATTATTTCACATAAAAAAAAAAAAAAAAAAAAAATTTAAAAACAGTTCTTTAAACAACCAGCACTAAAACATTACATAAAAACCCGGTATGAGTTTTTTTGAAACCAAGAAGCCTATTTGCTAAGAAGTGTAGCTGCAGGTCACTAACCTCAGAATTCAGGTTGCTGACCAGCATGACACAGTGACCGGAAGGAAGTGTAGGGAAACCCAGTCGGCCTGCCGCTGCAGCAGCCGCTGCACTGGGAAACGCCAAAGAGGCCAGGGCTCCAGGAACACCCGGCATGGTCAAGCCTGGCAGAGCAAGAAAGATGCACATCAGCACAATGGTCCAACAGTTGAGACCGGTGTTTAGTCTAGGCAAAGCAAGTAAATGCAAGTAGAACAGCTTGTGATGTCGACGGACCTGCAGCCTGCTGAATCGCAAAAGCTGGGGGGAAGGCATGGGCACTGGCATACGGTGAAGCAGAAATGATCCCAGGAGTAGCTGTAGACATAAATGAAAAATATTCACGCTGGGCATAAGAACAATTAAAAGCATTGCTTCAGACATGAACCGAGACCAAGAAGATAAAAGATGACGAAATGACGCTCGGGTGCGGGCTACATCTTACCGAACGCAGCCATCGTGTGGTGTTCAATAGCAGGCTGGCCGTCTCCCGAAGGCAGGTCAGGCCGCGTGTAGTCCCGACTCTTGTCGTTGTTGTACTTCACGTTCAAGCTGGTGAGTTTGGAAAAACTGATGCGCAGAGTGCAGCACGCGTTGTAGATGTTCTGTCCATCCAGGGCCTGCGTAAAAGACCACAAAGTTACAGAACGGCAAGTTAAGTGCACTTCTGAAGAAGGAAAAATGCTTCAAATTGGTCATACATTACTCGTATTAGTCTAAATTCAGTATACAGAATTTATTCTGTTAAATCAATTTAAAAAAAAAATGTACATGATTGCACATGCACAGAAAATAAATGTTTATACAGAATTCTTTAGGTAATACTGAGAATAAATACTAAACGTTTAAATCCTGGATATTAACACAAGTGCCCTCTAGATGGAGCCACTCACCAGCTTTGCATGTTGAGCAGTAAGACCATCCGCAAATTGCAAGAGCGCTTGGAACTGGTTGTTCTTGGTAAAAGTGATCACTTTCAAAACCGTGCCAAACTTGGAAAAGATCTTTGGAAGATACCACAACATTAAACTCTAAAACCATCAACACAAGGCATCTTAAGCACAGCAAAAAGAGTCAAACGACCAAGTACAGGCAAATCAAATGTAAAAAAGGTATAGCGTCTATTAAATAAACAAGGATCTACCTGGTGCAGAACATCCAGGGTGACCGGGTAGAAGAGGTTTTCCACCACCACTCGGAGGACAGGGCTAGGGCCGCTCACGCCACCTGCTTCTACACCAGCTAATGACATGCCGCCCGTCTGGACTGCGTTTACGGCCTGCAGCGCTGCCTGTGCCCTCTGATGTTAAAAATAGGGCCGAGAAGAAAGCGTTTCATCAACAGGAGTGATCTACCTGAACTATCCAGCTTTCGCTTTCCCTTTAAAAATTAAAGAAAGATGGCATGAACATGAATGCCTAGTCCAAGTCATGTCCATTTGCGTAAGGAACAAACTACTGCATCTCTGGGTCATAATGCAACTTGAGTAAATAACCCACCACAACACAAGACAGTTATTAAAGTCCATCTTATCTTTAAAGATATATACACACACCATGAAACAAAAAAAGTTGTCCTGTTACCAGTTAATTTGCTGAATAATTGCGATTATAGTGCAACTTTATTTAAAACATTTATAAAAAAAAAAAAAAAAAGTGCAATGGACATACTTGTATGCTTAGTGTAGAAGTGAAGTTCCCCCGAGAGTACAAGACTCCTTATTTAAACAGATTACACAACCAGAAGTTCAAACCACTGACCCACCAATGGAATGAGTAGATAGATAAGCGTCAGCTGTAGAATGCATTAAGTGCAAACAGCATGAGGTCTCCACAACGAATGTGTTTAGAAAAGAAGGATAAGCTTTTGCCCCCCCCCCAAAAAAAACAAGCTTCATGCAAAAGCCAGTAAACAAGTTCAGCGGTCCATATTAACATTCCACTGCAGCTGGAGAAACAGTAATCACAGCTGCACTACAAAACACTAAACAGACAAGTTCTAGAATATTTACTTAACCCCGCTCATTTTTGATTATTCGGTTTGTCAATATTTGTCAAATATGCAGATTTTTAGCGTGCAATAACTCTGAAATAAGAGGTAGAAGTAGCACAGAGGGAGGAGAATGGGAACGATTGGTAGAGAAAGCCACGAGCCTTTACCGAGCACGTACCACTTGGTTTGGGGAGTTGTCCGTTTTCAGCTCCTTGTGGTTGGAGTACTGCATAAAGATGGGATGATTCCTGATCACTGGTGTGACTGAGGAGTAATAGCTGACCATAGTCTGGGCTGCCTCCTCTGTATTCATCTCGAGGAAAGCCTAGACAAATTAAAACACCTTTAGCAAACTTGGTTTTAATCGCAGATTTACACTACTGAAACAATTCCCACATTTCCACCACTTGATATGTAACTTATTTAAACAAGACCATGCGTTTGAGTCATTTCGGCTTCAGTTCATGGGGCTTAAACAAAAGAAATTGATGCCAAACCCATATGTAGTGTTTTGTTTAGTGGTACAAGAACTAGTTCATGTAGAATAAAGCTTCACATAGATTGAGAGCACACCAATGGGACCCAAAAGAGGGGGGGGGTTGGTTTGTTTGTGTATATAATATATTTATTCCCACTTCAGTATTCTCGCTCATTATAAAGGCTTTGAGAAGTACAACGAGGATACCTGGTTCTTTCCTTTCAGCATGAGCAGGTTGGTGACTTTACCAAATGGAAGGCCTAGAGAAATGACCTCAGCTTCGTTGATGTCACTGGGCAGCTTGCGTACATGTATGACACGGGATGGAATACCAGGACTTCTGATGTCACCTTTGAACTTCTTGCTGTCGTTGCCATTAGCTGGGATAGAGAGCACATCATTAGGCCACTTTGCTGAGACGCACGCACAAGGAGGAGATCATGTTACTCCGAAACATACCTGCTGAACTCATGATATATGGCCCGTTGGAAACACAGGAGAAAAGCTCGTCAGATCCTCTCTTTAAAAAAAAAACAAAACAAAACATTGAAAATCAACGGCAAAATAGCAACCAGGCAGTCCACATATTCACAGACATTCCACACAGACTATCAAGTCAAATACACAAGCTTCTACACAGTGGAAACAAGAAGGGACATGCTGAAATATTCAAGAAGTGTCTGAGTAGTCACAATTCTACAAGAGTCAGCTAGCTGACCAAATAAGGACAGCTCGGGGCTATATTTTACCCACTTTGTATGTTTGTTAAAAAAAACAGACAGGAAGTAGGCATTGTGAAAACAAGTAGGTCCCCCCCCGTGTGCATTCCCTAACCCCACCAGCAAGAGAACAAGAAAGGAAATTCAAGCTTACAAGGGATACAAGGGTTTCTGGGTCATCAGACAAGAGGAATGAGTGGGAGGACTCACGTTTGCAAGATATACACAAGAGATTTAAAAAAGACAGCACATACTGGTACTGTTTAATTTTGGTGTTGGGTGAAACACCACCACCACCACTATGATGCAGTTATACAAATTTGCATTTTTTTGCTTTTTGTAGTGGGCTTTTAGCAACAGTCTATTACAGTGGATGTCACCATCCCAGAATACTCCACGGGCAGTCAGCCATTCCATGTCACCCAATTTCAGCAGCCTAATGGAGCCGAGCAGGCCACATGCATGTTTCCTCCACCACACATTTAAAATTCCACTGCTACAGCAATCAATAATTACAACCACATGGAGGGCTGTAGAGTGAAGGCACCACTAAGGACTGTGGGGCCACAAAGAGAAAGAGAGAGAGCGAGAGAGAGAAAGGGAGGGTAGGCTAAATGTTTGCTGAACGTCACGTCACCGCTTAACCACTTCATATTGGTTTCAGCAATAAAGCCACTCCCAAATCTCCCTTTACAACCTTAAAAAACAAAAGACCGCCTGACTGCTGAGCCTGCTTCACCGAGGCATGCTCTTACAGGCAAAGGCAATTAAAATCATACACACGAAACCTAATTAAAGTTCCTTCAACTGTTAAAACAGGAGGGACACTGGTACATTTTGAAACCTCAATATGGCAGGGCCTGGCAAAGTGATGTGAAGCTCGGTTAAAGAAAAAAAAAAGGGAGCGGGGCAGGGAGGCAGCAATGATTCATGGTGAAAAACCTGCCCGTTACCATGAGCACCCGATTGTCATTTGCTCACCATGGAGACCTCGCGTCTACGGCTGCAGGTGACTGAAACCCAACCCTGCGCTCTCGGGCTTGAATACACAGAGCCGATTGTCTTCGGGGTCCAGGTGTAATGTTTCGTCTACTGTTCGAGTCCATGAAAGATTTACCACCCCAGGCATAGAGGTTCTAAGGCTTTCAGGATTTTTTTTTTCCCCTCCCCCCCCTCAACCTAGGAGTGCACAGCGCTGCACACCTGCTTTCAAATGAAATTACGCACGAGAGGTAAGAGTGTATCGAGTAAGCGGCGACCTGACCCATTAGCACTTCCCCCAACCGCCTTCTCTCTAATCAGCAGAACAAACCCAAGAGCAACATGTGTGTCCATAGGGGAGAGGCAAACATATTTGCATGTAATGAATAGGCTCCATTCATGGCATCGTGTCAACACCCAATGCCCATTTTTGAGGAATGCATTTGAAAACAGGTCTACTCGTACCGTTAAGGCAAACAATCGGCCGGCATAATCCAAACCAGCCCCTACACTGATCAAATCAAACTGATCAGATGCAAAAACAAAAGCCTCCCTTTACAACATCCTTTCATTAAAAAAAATAATAATAATAATAATAATAATATTTCTACAAAATGACCCCTGCATTTTACTTCTAGGCAAAACTGACCCGCTTGTGTTAATTAAACCATGTGGACTTTCTAAAACATCTGTTTCAATAAAAATAATTAGTTCAGGGGAAAAAAGCTGACCTGTAGGACCTGCACTTTTTAATACGCTTTTAAAGCCTCATTCGGATGGATAATGAAATTCAGAGATCTGGGCAGTCTGTTTACGTGTTCAGACAACACTGCACCAAAATACTAGGAATTATTGTACACATCATGTACACAGATAGGCAGAGATGATTAGAAGACTAAATAAAACTTAACCGACTAGCAAAAAGTGTACACTGTAGAGAAATCTCATGGTCTTAGAAAAGGTAATGTTTCGGGCCACTCGATGACTTTGAAAACATACAAGCCAGTCAGGTCAATGGTGCTGATGAATCGCTCCTTTGTTCTGAACATGGCAGGTCCTCCCAGCTAGCTACATACCACACATGATTATCTTTAGTGAAAGACCAGAGAGGAATGCACACAACACATTAACCAACGTCGGTTGGTCGAAGACGCTCCAAGAGGAGCTCTGATACTTAACGCAAATCAGTATAGAAAATTCACGAGACCTTTAACGTCATCCTGAAATCCTTAAGCAGAACAATATGACTGGGCAAAAGAGGACAGAAAAAAAAAAAAAACAAGAAAAAACACGACACCCGCTACACTTAAACTCGGCAAACCAGCTCCAACTCCTCCGTGCCTACACGAGGTGCAGAGTGATAAGTCATGCTGATTTGAAAGGAGTGGAGAAATCTACACCCTTCAGATACACAAACATGCAACTCAGGAAGCATACTAAAGGGGGAAAAAAGAACAACAATAAATCAGCAATACAATCTTTAAAATCGGTCATGCTTACCTTCGTTCCAACTGCAATATCATGGACAACGCTGTGAAGAACATAAAGGTGACGTCAGACAAGAGACGGATATACTGAATGACAAATTTTACACAGAATTAAAAGCAACACAAGCCATCGCTGCTTCAAAACAAATCTGAAAGTGAAGCCTTTTTTTATTATCATTATTTATTTTTTAAACGGAGCAGAAATGTCATTAATTTGGGACATCATCGGACCATCGTGAAGGAACTACCCAAAGTAGACGGGGGGATAAATAAATCTGCAGGGCATACTTCATAAACTATCATATGAGAAGACTAAGAGGCTTTTTTTTTTCTTGGTGGGGGTGGAGGAGGGGGGGAGGGTGTTTAACAAGCTCGGGCAATATTTTCCAAGTTCCCAGAGCAGATTATATTGGGGGTGGATAGGACGGTCCAAACTGCATCCTGTTCTTCTCTTCCCACAGCAAAAAAACTAAGAAAATATGAGAGGCATTTTAAGACGCCCTTATACCCCCTACATCCTGTTCGTCTGTTTACAGGAAACACCACGAGCCCAGAGCAGCTCTTACAGCCCGGGTCCACAAACTTCCAAGCATCATTTACTTGCAGCTTGTTAAACTAAATGCTCAAAAAAAAAACCAAAAAAAAAAAACCACGCACACAGAAAGAAAAGAAAAAAGAAGAAGGGGGAGCAGCTCATGTGCTTTCATTTTTTTCTTCCCCCCTTCTTGCAAAACGTGGCGTATATACACACACACAGGAAGCTCGACTGTTTCACACCATGCCAGTCTTCTAGTCAGATCACCTCTTGAGGAAATTAAATTAGTTAGCTAATTAAAAACTAGTCTTAAATCCTCAGCAACCAGATGTGTATTATTTATTTATTTAAGGTTTTTATAAAGAGTCTTCTCGAGCAACAAAAAAACAACAACAAATCCTCACGTGTATTTCAGGCAAGTTAGAAAAGAAGTCTCATACAGTTATACTTGCTGCAACAACAACAACAACAACAACAACAACATTTGTGTCTTGGCCAATAAAGGATAGTTTATATATTTTTTTGTAAGTTAAAGCAATAAAAATAGGTCATGATTTGAATGAACCTTGAGACAGTATTCCAAGAAAACTGTACTTACTCTAATTCTGGGTAAGTCGATCCCATAGGATACAAGTCAGTCTCTAGGCGGCTGCATGGAGAGAAACATGTCAATGCCACACACACACACACACACACACACACACACGGAAATAATCACGCTAATGTTACTGTTAATATAATACAAAGTGAGCTGTAACACGACAGACAACGCAACAGGTCAGGAACGTTGCTGCACCTAATCGGGGACTTATGTCGGCTACGATCTGGCAAAAAAGTTGGTTCCTTCTAAGCAAAAAAAAAAAAGGGGGGACTACAAACTACAAACAAACGCCTGAAACAAGTTAGTATTATTAGAAGAAGAAAAATAAGGTTTGTGAGTTCAGCGCTTCTAAACTGTTGTTATCACCTCGAGTAGTGAGGCAGTGATGCGTGGAGGATTCAGTTGGTTTCCATCGCAACCCGCGAGTGCTTAGCTTTTAGCTTATAAATATATCAATATAAACACACACTAAACCGACATGAACTATTCCGTAAAACTCACAGAAACGCGAAAAAAATTGGACGAAGGTTGTTTTTATTATTATTAGTATTATTCTTTTAATAAATCTTTAACGCAGCGTAACAAAAAAAAAACTTACCCGTCCATTGCACAAAGAGGAACTTGAGGTCTAACCAGGAACTTTGTGGCTTGGCGGAGTTTTCTTATACCCCGACAAAATGGCGGCGCGCTCTGAGGACTCTCGGCAGCTCGCGGTGATTGGAGCGCGCGAATGCAGTGGGCGGCTGAGACACGAACTGCTTTCTGATTGGATAAGACTCGACATGAAAGCAAAGGGCGGCTACAGGTTTTCATGTGAACAGAGAACTCGAATAAAGTTGGTTGGACGTTCGATATTCGTGGATATGAGGAAATTAAGGGACCGTCTCTAAAGTTACTTACGACATTGTTATACATGATTCTAAGTTCAATAGCATTTGAAGGGAATGACTTACAGTCACTTAACCGACTGTACAGTGTTCATCTAGGTGTCAGCAATAATGCACACCTTTTAGATTTATGATATTTATAAAAACAAGATATTAAATCGTATATTAATTTTGCCATGTATTTTATTACCGAATAGGCCCATACACAAAATATACCATTATTTAAACCTCAATAGCATTTGAAGGGAATGATGTACAGTCATGATCCCAACTGTAAAGGGTTCATCTAAATGTCAGGTATGACGCACACCTTTTAGATTTCTGATATTTATTCAAACAAGCTATTAAATCATATGTAAATATTGTCCTGTATTTCACTACAGAATGGGCCCATACACAAAATATATCATGATTTAAAGCTCAATAGCATTTGAAGGGAATGATGGATGTTCGATATTCGCCGATATGAGGAAATTAAGGGACCGTCTCTAAAGTTACATACGACATTGTTAAACACGATTATAATTTCAATAGAATTTGAAGGGAATGATTTACAGTCACACAACCAACTGAAAAGTGTTCGACTAGGTGTCAGGTACGACACACACCTTTTAGAGTTTTGATATTTAACCCTACAATGCATGAACCAAAAAAACCCTTCACAAATGCATAAAGGGGGTCAAAATGACCCGTAATGTATTGAATGGTTTTCTTCAAAAAATAGATGTCCTATTAATGAAATAATTTATATATATATATATATATATATATATATATATATATATATATATATAGAGAGAGAGAGAGAGAGAGAGAGAGAGAGAGAGAGAGTATCTCACAAAAGTGAGTGCACCCCTCACATGTTTGTAAATATTTGATGATATCTTTTCATGTGACAACACTGAAGAAATGACACTGTGCTACAATGTAAAGTAGTGAGTGTACAGCTTGTGTAACAGTGTAAATTTGCCGTCCCCTCAAAATAACACACAGCCATTAATGTCTAAACCGCTGGCAACAAAAGTGAGTACAATGAATCGATGCATTTAAAAGTATAAGAACAGAATGTATTTTGTTATGATCATTTTAGCCCACAAGCACAAATTCGAAACGTCTGTAAGGACACCAAACTCTTCTTCTTCTCCTACTGCCTTCTCGAATAAGCGCTTGGACTCGGGTATCATTATGAATAATTCCACTGGGTTTCTAAACAGGTACAGGTTACGCACCTGGTCGACGATAAATAATGGATTGCGGCGCTGCAAGAAAAACTGATACGTATTGTGTCTAAGTGAAGTGAGGTTCGGTAACACGGATGGGACTGTCAATACCATGTCTAAACAAAAAAGAGTTGTAAAAAGCAGCACAGGATGTATATTTCTTTATTTTAGCACTTTAATAATTGACGTAACACTTTAATTTTGATCTTTTATGTGTATGTTTAAATTTTTTTGCTTTAAACTTTGTACTTCATACTAAACACCTTTCTTCTATTCACGTTTAACTTTGTTTATGGGTAGTGTTACCGGCTCACAGCCCCAGGGACCCGGTTCTGTCCTGAGCTTGTGTTATTGTCTATGTGACAGCGTTCATGTGGGTTTCCTCCAGGTTCTCTGGTTTCCTCCCACTGTCCAAAAACATGCTGGTTGGACTGACTAGTACGACAAAGGTATGAATGAGTGTATGCAGAGTTGCAGCCAGCGTTCCACTTTTCCCATCTGAAGATAAACTAATAAATGAGTGTTATTGTCCTTTGCATAGAGTAAAACACTGAGTGAAATTTTATATTATTATTAGTAGTAGTAGTAGTAGTAGAAAAATGTGTTTCTGGATAAAAGTTTCTATTTTAGTAGTATTGTTTAGGGGTAATTTATGTTTCCTTTTGGTTTTTGTTATACAGAGCCCTCCACTAATATTGGCACCCTTGGTAAATATGAGCAAAGAATGCTGTGAAAAATTGTCTTTATTGTCTAACCTTTTGATCCTTTGTTCAAAACATTCACAAAAAAAAACAAACTCTCATGGATATCAAACAATTGCAAACAAAACACAGGTTTATATATATATATATATATATATATATATATATATATATATATATATATATATATATATATATATATATAAACAATTATTGGCACCCTTTTAATCAATACTTTGTGCCAAGATAACAGCTCTGAGTCTTCTCCTATAATGCCTGATGAGGTTGGAGAATACATGGCGAGGGATCTGAGACCGTTCCTCCATACAGAATCTCTCCAGGTCCTTCACATTTATATCTGAGCCTCCAAATTATATGATTATATAGTATAAAATGGTGGCACAGAGGGTGGCACAGTCAATCTAGAGCTCAGGTTACTGTCTGTGTGGAGTTTCACATGTTCTTCTGTGTCCGTGTGGGTTTCCTTCAGGTTCTCCGGTTTCATCTCACCTCCTAAAAAGATGATGGTAGGTGGATTACCGTTGCCCGTAGGTGTGAATGTGTGTGTGAGGTGTGAGTGATGACCTGTGATGGACTGGTTTGCCATCCAGAGTGTATTCCCATCTCATGCCCAGTGTTCTCGGGATGGGTGCTGGACCCAAAGTGACCCTGACCAGGAAAAATCAATTACTGTAGATGAATGAATGAATGAATGAATGAATGAGTATTTATAGGTTATTTCGAAACACTATTAAGGCACGTATCGTGTGGTTTATATTTTCCTTTATCCTTCGGGGTTCTAATATTATATTATATTATATTATATTATCCAAATGCACTTCTAACCAGTCTAAAAGTGTATATAAGGAAAACCACTTAAACCAGTGTTTATATGTTTGGGGGAAAATGTTAAAACAAAAAAAAAAATGAAGCTATGATGTCCGAAAATATCTCAAAAGCTTCTTCTTTCAGTAAGGCAAAGTAAACCTCTTATCAGTGATGATGATACATGAAAAATGTCATTACAATAGTTTTCTCATGCCGTCCATTTTTCCTGTCTGAAACCACCTGAATACACACTCCGTTGTAATTATGAGCTCCAAACTCGACTTGAAGGTAGCATTAGCGGCGCTGTTTGTTTGTGAGCAGCGTTAGGCTTTTAGCTTCAGTTGAAAAATGAGAGAACTTCAAAGAGGAAACATGTCTTGGGTAATCAGCAGTCTCAGAGATAAAGGAGAAGTTGTGTAAATTAAAATAAAACAAGCATTAGATTAGGTGATGGAATATACACTATATGGCCAAAAGTATGTGGACACACAACCATCACATCTATGTAGAGCCACTGTAAAACCTCTGGGAAGGCTTTCTACAAGATTTTGGTTTGTGTCTGTGGTCATTCGTGCTCATTAAGTCAAAAGGCCATTTGAGCAATCAGGCACTGATATTGGAGGAAAAGGTTCCGATTCATCCCAAAGGTGTTCCGTGGGGTTGAGGTCAGGGTTCTGTGCAGCACACTAGAGTTCTTCCAGACCAAACTCTTCAAGCCATGTCTTTTTGAACCTCGCTTTGTGAACAGACGCTCAGTCATGCTGGAACAGGAAAGGGTCTTCCCCAAACTGCTGCCACAAGGTTAGAAACCTACAATTATCTAAAATGTCTTTGTACGCTCTAGCATTTACATTAACCTATTACTGGAACTAAGGAGCAATGGCCCAAACCTTAAAAAACAGCCCTAGACCATTATCCCTTCTCAACCAAACTTTACTGTTGGATGAGTTATGGAGGGATTTTTCCTTCCTGATGGTGCTTTTATTTTAGAGTGCCACCTGGTGTTAGGTTTAGGTCATTGCTAATAAATACTGAACAACCAACACCTGGAGAAAGTCACACCTTACCACAAAACACTGAAACCGCACACCACCGTACTAAATGGTATGTTAAAAGTAACATCACCACATTTCCCCCCCTGTGGTTCAACTTTATTATAGGCTAGTACAATAGAAAGGTTTCACCCTGCTGAAAAACTCCAGCTTCCTCTAACCGGCTACCAACCGAAACACAGGCTGAGCTGGCCAAACTGGTAGACCGTCTTATTACCTTGCGGTTGTATTCATTTTCTTTGCTGTCTACGATGTAACATTAGCAGCAGTAATCCAGGAAGTGTTTCCTTTTTAACAGCTGATCAAGATGGTCTACCAGGTTCATAATCTAGGCCTGTGTTTTGGCAGCTGGTCAAACTAAATCGAATTTTCCAGCAAACGCTATAGACGTAAACACTGCAGACGTAAAATATTTTACGGTTTGTCCTTATTGATAAATAAGTAAATGAGGTTATGACGCACAATAGCGTTGAATTGTAATTGTCACTGTAATTAAAATTGAATGAGTTGTTTATAACAACACCCTCCTGAAAAAAAAGCAGCGACTCATCCATATCAGTGAGATCAATTGAGTATGGTAGCAGAGGTATGACAAGCGATATCTCACGACTAACAAACATAGACATATAGCCTAGTATTAGAGAGTTCTGTCCTCATTTGTAGCTCATAGAGCAAAAGCATCGATCAGGATTTCAATAAGGCCGGTTTAACAATGTGGAATAAAGTGAAATATACGGCTTGTTTAACAAAGATCAGATTAGTTCTCTGTCACCATCCACCCGTCTCTACCCTAAGTATTTACACCTCAGTGTTTCATGGACACAGGGCAACAGATGCCATGCTGGCTGACTTCAAAAGGTTTTGTAACATGGGCTCACTGTCGTGTTCAAATCTGAGCTCAACTGCCACATACGGAAAGCATCTCTGAAAAGGACACAGATCTAAATGACACCTGGTTTGCTGAAAGTATGAAAGCGGGACTGCCTGCCGGTTTCTCCATCTCACGTAATCAAATGATAAGAACTTGATGGCAAGCGAAGGAAGTTCAATGGGCTACTATTTGGGTGATGTGCACTTTTCTAAGTAGACGAGGAATGAATGGGCGGCTGTGGTTCAGGTGGTAGAGCGGGTCGTCCACTAATCGTAGGGTCGGCGGTTCGATTCCCGGCCCACGTGACTCCACATACCAAAGCATCCTTGGACGAGACACTGAACCCCAAGTTGCTCCTGATGGCAAGTTAGCGCCTTGCATGGCAGCTCTGCTACCATTGGTGAGTGTCTGAATGAGACACAGTATAAAGCATTTTGGATAAAAGCGCTACGTAAGTGCAGACTAATAAGCTTTTTTCGGTCCCTCCCACCCCCCCCACCCCCACCACGGGGAACCATTCCGATTTGAAGACTTCATTTATTTTTATTTCATTTATATTTGTAGATGTGTCGTGCTTTATATTTAAAGATTAGTATGGGTGAGTGGTGGGTGTGGAACATAACAGAGGATAGTTGTTAAGACAGAGCAGTAGACAAGACAAGACAAGACAGTAGACGTGACTAGGACATGGTACTTATCAGGGCGGTCGGAATGGGGGGGTATGTGAAGGGTGTGCAAAGAGTAGTATTTGGAATGCCAGTTGAGTTAATTAATATATATAACACCAACTTTGGTTTCTGTGAATGTTGTGTGTGTGTGTGTGTGTGTGTGATGTAGTCGCGTCTGTTTGTGAGCATCCTGTTTGAGTGGTATGTGTGGTATGGCTTTGGTTATGTGCTTGGTCTGTAGAAGCTGTATTGTTGGCTATTTCAAGGTGATTCCCTGGTGTGTATAGGTGATGAGTGGCGTCCAATTAGAGCTAAATCTGGCCGTTTTATTTTCGATCGAGGCAGAGAGTTGTTCCATTGTTATGTAGTCAGTGATTAGGTTTTTTCCAATGTGTGATATTCTTTGATTTCCAGTTTGTCAGCATGGTTTTCTTGGCGATTGTTAGTGCCGTAGGAAGGACTATTGCGTTTTCCTTTGTGATGTTGAGCCCAGATCTAGCTCCAGGTGAGCAGATTGAAGGGGAGAGTGGGATGGTGCTGTTTATTAAACGAGACATTATATAACGAGATAGAATGAGCATTTTGAGTCAGAGGTGTGTCTCAGTAGCCTGAATCTTAAGTCTCTGGTCGAAAAAAGCACGCATAGATAATCAGCATGTGCTCAGACCTTTAACCCCACCCCTAATGTCACAGCAAATAATAATATACAGATATGTGGAGTGTCCAAGGGCTTGGTTCAAGGACTGCCAGAGCCAGAATTTATAAAAAAAAAAAAAAAAAAAAAGAGTGTAGAAGTGAGATGCCTGATTTCAGAGGGAAACATGACCGTTCCTGTTAAGAAAGAATCATCACTTTCATTCTGTGTACAGCACAAACGACAACAGTGCTTCAGATGAGAAGATATGGAAGTCTTCAAACAGTACAGGCCCGACTCATGTCTTCCGAGAGCACTTAAATAACCCCTAAAAAAATAAATAAATAAACCTTACTCTGGCACGTACACCTTGACTCTGCGCACTTTGCTTCTCTAGAGCTCAATTAAAGGTCTTGTATAGTTGTATAGTAGCACGACTTGTATTGTTCTCCTCTTGATATATCGCTTGGCTTGTATTTCTTCATTTGTGGGTCGCTCTGGATAAAAGCGTCCGCTAAATGAATAATGTAAATGTAAATGTAGCCAACCTAGTGGAGGAGTTTTTCCCTTCATTTTGTATTTAACTATGAGGTTGAAATACTTCATTTCGGTGGGTTTTTATGCACTAGTCTGTGCTGGATTTGCTTGTCTGCTGGTATCATAACAAGCACGCTTTTTGATGCACCGAAAATATTTACTACAATGTTGTCAAATTGCCTACTAAGTTCATGTACCACCTTTTCCAGTACAAACACACACACACACACACACACATACATGTGAATGGCACGCCGACACAGAGGAACACAGAGGAACATCACACATATGCAGGGTAAAAACCTTCTGAACCGGTCTCTGTAGCTAGCTTGTTCCACTGGACGGATATTGGTCAGAATTTACGGTGTTCTTCCTTGACCCATGCTACACCCCCCCCCCACTGAGTCTTGTGAAAATCGGTCTTAAATTCTGGACCTGGAGGGGGTCGTTCGAACTACCCCAACCCCCATCTCCCCAACCCCCCGTCTACGGGTATACACTAGTATACAATCCATCGCTTAGAGACCTTGTGCCACTCTGGAGGATTTTAAGCAGTCTTCTGAGAAGGGTTTCACTTCATTATTCTAGAAAAAAAGAAAAATGCGAAAGCAGACCGCTCTGCAAATGACAACGTAGACAAATATGATTGTTGATTGCACGTTTAAAAAATCTCAGACACCAGAAAGTGCAGACTTATAAAGCAGAAAAAGATTGGACCTAGTTCTGATAATCATTGGGCTGTAAGCCTACAAAATAACACCATGATACCACAGAAATACAGCGACGGAAGCAGGCCAAACGAAGAAAGATCAATATTGCACATGATCAAGTGTTCAGCACAGTATTTCCACACTCACAGGTAGCATTTTGTGCACTTTTTTTTTCACAGTTCTTTATTAAATATATAATTAATTGCCTTACAAAAAGGGTGAAAACACTGTGTAGTGTAGTGTAGATGGGTTGTATATCTTTTTTTTTTTTATTTTTTTATACACAGTGGCTATAAAAGTCTACACACCCCTGTTAAAATTGCATTTATTTGTGAACAGTCATGTCAGATCTTTTTCAACCTTTAATGTGAGATAGCAACCAATAGAATTCATGTGAAAAACAGAAATATTTTAGGGGGACAAAAGAAAAGCCTACGATAATTTGGTGGCATAAGTGTGCACAGCCTTTTATAATGGGTCGTGTGACTGTGCTCAGAATGAACCTAATTCTGAAAAGAGAATGATCTCAATTCGATCTCCTGTTCAAATGTAATTATCATACACCGCTCATCAATGAAGTGATTCTGATTAAACCCAAATAGAGATCAGATGTTTTTGTAGGATTTGTTTATTTTCATCCAACCATTTCATCCAACGGTTCGCCCCCTGGAGCAGAGAGGGTTAAGGGCCTTGCTCAAGGGCCCAACAGTGGCAGCTTGGCAGTGCTGGGGCTTGAACCCCCGACCTTCTGATCAGTAACCCAGAGCCTTAACCACTAAGCCACCACATGCTCAAAAGTAACATTAAGAGTAACATTAAGAACCAAGAACAGGACATCCCTCCAAAGCAGACAAAAGGACAAGAAGAACATTTATCAGGGAGGCTGCCAAGACACCTTTGGCAAGATTAAAGACATTAAACAATTGCATGTGACAACAATCTCTTGTATTCTTCACATGTCACGGCTATGGGGTAGGTAGGGTGGCTAGATGGAAGCTCTTTCACATGAAAAAGAAAACCCAACAAAACAACCAAGCCCACGTAAATCACCATAAACCATGTGGCAAAATGTGTTATGGTTTGATGCGAACAAGGTAGAACCTTTTCTGCATAATTCGTAAAGATATGTTTGGTGCAAAATACACGCTTATTGCCTAAAGGAAAACATACCCACGGTGAAGCATGGTGGTGGCAGCATCATGCTTTTGGGCTGCTTGGCTTCAGCTGGATAGAAGCACAAACCTGCAGGCCTCTGTCCGACAGATGAAGATGAAGGAAAACGTTCACCTATGAGAACGATAACAACCCAAATCCCAATCCCAAATCAACAAAGGAATGGCTTCAGAAGAAGAAGATCAATGTTTTTGAATGGTCCAGTCAGAATATAACAAAATATTAGTTAAGGGGTGTGCATACTTATGCAACCAGGTTGTTATAGTCTTTCTTTTTCTCCCCCCAGCCAAAAAAAAAAACCTTTCTCTTTCTTTTTCACTTCAATTCTGTTGGTTGCTATATCACACTAAAGGTGGAAATGGTTAGTAGTTAAGATGCTGGATTACTGATCGGAAGGTCGTGAGTTCAGATCCCAGTACTGCCGAGCTGCCACTGCTGGGCCCTTGAGGAAGGCCCTTAACCCTCAACTGCTCAGTTGCTGGGGAAAAAGGTCTGGTGTGATTTTATCTTGGTTTCATTTTTCAAAAACCTGCCTTTTTTTTTTTTTTACAGATGTGTGTAGACTTTTTATATATATATATATATAAATCCACTGTATAGTAATATTGTCCAGAAATGTCTGCCCTCGGTTTAATGCGAACAATATGAACAACACCACAATGATGAATCCAACATGAATGCTTTCATAAAATAACACACTGTAGAATGGTCTTCCCGTTTTATGTACATTTCTGCCGTTTATCGTTGTCACAACATTTCCAGTAACACACTTCAACACACATTGTCCCATTTAGAACAGTTCATGATGACTGGAGGCAGCTTCCAGGAGTGGCTTTTACTCCCCAAACCGGAGAGTTCTCCCCTTTGCTGTTCTACCTTCAGCACAAGTCCACTAACTCTTAAGAACCATGGTTTTCCCATTGAGCTTATGCATAACCAAATAGCTATTTAAGGTCTACTAGACACTGCAGTTCACATGCCAGGAACTGCAGAAATGATATCCTTAATATCCTCCTGATCCTTCAAAGGGATGATGGAGTTGAAGAGCTTCAGGAGTGCAGCATCATCAGCTGTGGCACTCAGGAAGCCCTGCCTAACCTCATTCTGAATAATAGGAATCTTTCTTTAGGAAGGAGCATTTGCATTGTAATCCCCAGTGTTTGAGCAATTTTCACTTAACGTCTGAGTTTCGGGCATCTTCGGAGGATTGCGTCACGGGGAATTATGTGAAACGGATGGAGAGCAGTAAACTGGTGGAAAACCTTGCGGGATTCCTAGTGCAGGATTTTATTCTGTATGTCTGGATGCAGGGAAGCTTATTGAAATATTTTGACATTCTTACTCTGTGTCCAAAATTCACCCCAAGTGGAAGCAGAGACACTTGGGGAAATGTCAAGGGTCTTATAGTGTTTGTAGCTTTTCCATTCTCATAGCTAGTACAATTCTTGGAGTAAAGAGGTTCCCCCCACTTATATAGCTGTGTACCCAGTTCTCCTCTGCCTAAACGTCAGGTATCTGAAAACAAAAGTATATAGCATTTGTTATGAAAGGATTTGAGATAAAAACGCATTTTAAAACAATGTATCAAAGCTAACTACGCCGAAAAGGATATTAGCGCATACCGTACAATTTGTTGCGGTCATGTCTAACGCCGTGAAGGCTGCAACGTGCATGATACGGCTTCTTTAAAAGTGTCAGATAATCATATAAGCCCTGCTATTCTTCAACTCTCTGTATATTTTTGAAGTTCAAGTTAACGCGTTTCTTATGTCGAGCACATGTTCACCTGGTACCATGCAGCAGAATTTCAGAGCAAAAAGCAGGTGGTCCTATACCACCTTGCATCGCATAATGGGAAACTCACAGGATAGGTATGATGCTGAGGTAGCTGATGGCGCAAGAGAGAAGGAAACAGAGGCCGCTGTACCAGTTCAGAGTCAGAGGGTAAATAGAGGTGAAGAGCACCGTAGACAGAAGTTCCGTCACAGCCAGAGCCAACTGTAGCCGCCCGAAAACACGTCCTAAAAAAGAGATAGAGCAGAGTATTTGTTTTTCCTGCTTTGACAGGATATATTTACAGACAGGTGACAAAATTAAAGGTAAAACCAGCACGAAGGGTCAAGCCACTACAAGCCTCGAGGACAGTCTCAGTGCACCTCGGCATAGATTCTAAATCTCCTGAACTGTACTTGAGGGATAAACACCATTCTCAGAAGAAATCAGTGTTTTGATGATGGTGGTTGGTCAAAATATCCCACTGGTGTTCAATTGGGTTCTGGAAACCCATCAAATCATTCAGTGAGCCCTCATACCCTGTGGATGGGTGTGGGGTTACCCTGGAAGATCCTACAGCAATCAGAGGATGCTTCATCACAGGATAAAGGTGCTCAGTCTGATTTGCAGTGACCCTTCCCTTTACGAATACAAATTTTTACAGTCATTGTTATATGGCATATTTTATTAGCATTATGGACTTTTTATTACTTCTAGTTTTATTTGAAATAATTTCAACATGCTCTGTACTATCTTTGATACGTGAAATATCTGACAGTTGAACCTACTGAAATGACATATTTGTGCATACGCTATACTTTCTCTCATACTTTCGTTTTTCTCATTGAGTCATACGTGTTGCAATATAATGATCATGTGAAATATGGAGTAACTTGCGATAGAATGTCATCACCCTGGAGTTATTTCACTCAAATATAGTTCCTACGTGGGGGTTTTTTTCCATTTGTCACAACTAATCTGCTTCTTGATTCATGCCTCGGTTACCGTATTGCTGCGCGTCCAGAACTTTGGAAAGCATCGCTCGCAGCGTTGGCATGGGAACACAGGCAAACATCATTATCCCTCGTGCTGTTACTCAGGAAACAGGTTCACAGAAAATATTAGATAAGCATCAGTGGTTTGACTGGGATGAATAGCTCTGAATACACAAAATTATTTTCATCAACTGAGCAAATACACATATAAATACGCGTGATCGTGGATTACATGAATGATAGTGTGAAATTATAGTATTATTATTGGAGAAGGAGCATTCTGGGAAGGGATAAGCTTAGTTTATCCTGTTCATCTCACTCACCCATGAAGTAGACCCAACTCTCCACTGTGAATGCCATGATAGCCATTCCTGTACAGTTGGACACGATGCCGAGCAGAGACAGGGCAACATCTCCTAGCACACCGGATAGCGCTAGCACCCCGAGGAAGCTGCTCAGATACATGGCGTTTGTGGCTGCGTTGCCATAACCAGCCCACACTGAATCCCAGCTCAATGGAGGCTTAAGCACGTAGAGCGTGAGAACGTTCTCTGCTCCGATCATACCCAGATCAAACAGCACAATGGCTGACATCAACAGCCCTACTGCGACTTTGTCCATCCTTTCACCACTTGACAGTAGACGCTCCTTCTCATCACTCTTTTGTCTTGAACTGGAGAGCAGAAACACGGCATGAAAAAGCGCCGCCGCAGTGAAGAGCATGGCGGTCATTAGCAGGACCAATCCTCGATGTCCTATCTGGTAGACATACCCAGATAGTAGACCACCCAGCACCCCTGCAATGCCAACACAGAGATCCACAACGTTGAGTTTTAACGTGCGGTGCTTCTGCTTAGAGCTGAGTGACGCCAAAGCCACCACACCAGCCCAGTAAGCAGGAGGACCTCCGCTGAGGCCGTACACCATGGATCCGAGGAAGAGGAACTCCACGGGTAGATTGTGGAACAGGAAGACAACCAGAAAGCACATTCCTATGAGAGATCCCATCTGAGGAACGACCAAAAACACTTTAGGTCCCTGTCGGTCTGCGATGCGGCCTAGTGGGAAGCTGGAAATCATGGACGCTACTGCCGAGATGATGGAGTGGATGAGGAAGAAGCTCGACGACGCTGCCTGAGCTCGGTCAGGATGTCCACCTGCCATTTCCAGTGAGTGGTTGTACACTGTCAGGGTGAGAGCCATCTCAAAAAAGGAGCTGCCCAGTTTGTGCATAACCACCACTGGCTCCACTAAAGTAAAAAAACTCACCATTATCCGGCAGATCTTCTGGTGTCTTACGGAGGATTCGCCTTTAAGATCATTTACAAAGACGTGTGGTTAAATCCAACATACTGGCCAGCCTGCCTAATGCATGTACGCTCCCAAAATATGACCAATTTACTAGGCTTTTGATTCCCCTTGTAAACAACAACAGTTTTATTTTCTCTATTTATATTTAAAAAATGAATAATTAATTAATTAATTATTTGAGAAAACCGTACATACCTGAAGCACACTCTTTTTTTTTTCTTTTTTTTTTTTTTTTTTGGTTTTTCTGATCTCCTTTTCTAAATGGACTAGAATGATACAAGTAAAGAAACCAGTTCACAGGCTGCGTGCCCCGAGCTATAATAAGAAAGACTGACGATGCTTTTACAAATACCAGCAGATAAGAAGGAAGTCGTGTTAGTGAAGTGAAACTGTAAGAGGGGGAAAAATAAGGGATGCCCTCTCTATCTGCAGAAGTTGCTAAATCTGAGCTGCATTGGGGAGCCGCCAGCGTTAGGACTCGTTATTGCTTAGAAATCTTATCCCAAACATCGTACATACACTATTCACCATACAAACACCCAGAACTGAATAAAGTCGAGTTTCCCAGAAGCACCACAGCACAGAGATCATCATTAAATAGTGAATAGAGTAGATATTTCTAAACAATACATTTCATAATCAATCTCTGCCCGTTGATTAATTGCGTTCTTTTTTGTATTGAAACATTAAAAAAAAAAAAAAATTTTACATTTAGTAGTGTCAGTGAGGTCTCGTCTAATTAAATATGCATAAATGCCAGGCGTACATGATAAAACGTCACAAAAATCTCATCTCGTCGTTTCATTCCACTTTTAAGATGCGCGCCAAAGAAAGTCGTGAAACAGTTTTAAACATTATTTATTGTTTAAACGAGAAAACACCACTTTTCCTTAGAAGCATTTTTTTTTTTTTAGTAGATCTAATATAAATCCAAGAGTCATAAGCATTCTGGGAAATTCCTATGTATTGTCTGGCATTTTAAATAAGAATTAGAATGAATATTTTTACTGAATGAAAGTGAATGAATTTGGATCTGAATCTAGAAAAAAACTTTTTTTTTTGAGATTTTGAGAGAAGTGGTATTAAAAATACAGTACAGTGTATGTGACTTCATATTCTTCCACTCGAACGGGTTATAAGGTTTATAAAGGAAATGGACCTGTATATCAAAATGACGTAAGCATAGACATACCAGGAATATATATATATATATATATATATATATATATATATATATATATATATATATATATATATATATATATATATATATATATATATACTTTTATATATACCCTAATATATATATATATCCTTTTCAGAGATATATAACATATAAAAAAAACTATACAAAACAGTGAAATAAACATGCTTCTGCTGAGTTTTTGATATTTTTATTACAGTTTTAAAACAGACATGATAAATACAATTTCTCCAAAAATCTCAAAAGATAAAAGGTTGTTTCTACTTGTAGTATCTTGCCTTATGGTGATCGTTTACGATGCCTACTTCATCTAAAGTGCAATAAGGCAAAAAGATTTTAGGTTCGCAATTTCATTCAGTTTTATTCCAAATCATCAAATCTTCATACAAATATCACATTAGCATACAAATTAGCATATTCCTGTTTGACGGAAGTATCGGTTCATTCTGGGTTTTTCTTGGTTAGAAAGACACATCGGTTATGATTTAGGATTCAAATCAATCCTCTAGCAAATTCTTTCTCCAACTGTTGCTTACACTGTTCCACGTTATTCCACATTATTATCCTAGATAGAGGTCACTGAACGGGTGAAAACACTAACGTCTTTGAACCCTACTGAATTCAATACTCCTGCTCCCTCTACTGTTCAGTTATGCACGTGCGTGCGTCCTTTATGTCCTTTGTTGGAGGTTATAAATTAATCTAATGGCACTGAAAGCAGGATAAAGAGCTGAAAGCGCTTGTTCCGGCCTTGCAAAACACAATCCGAGGTCACTCATCAGACACGCAGGAGCTGCCGGATGGTAAACGATTCCACCCATGTCCTCGGGGAGAAGCCGTTCTGCGAAGAGTCAGTTTTAAACTTTCTGCGCTTCCTATTTTATTCCTTTTGGTTATCGATATAATTAATATTGCGTTAATCAGTCCTACGTGGTACTGTACACAAACAACAACAACAACAACAACAACAAACTAAGAAACAGATATTTCAGATCACAAAGTAAATTTACAAAAAAGAAGCATGATTTTCACTAAAACTTACAGATAAAATCAGTGCAATGTCCTTACAATGAAAATATATATAGAAGGACTGTGTTAAGATAGAGACAACTGTTAGAGATTTTGATGTTTTTATTTATGATTACAAGTTTTTAGTTTGTTTGTTTGTTTGATTGATTTGTTACAGGGTGTAAACCTCCATTTATTTATATATATATATATATGCTGGTAATACTGTAGAACTAGTTGACATTTATTGGCAAGTTTCTTCAAACTGGGGTATTTTATACCATTCTGCCCAACATCAGGCAGTGATCAGGCACTGATTGTGAGATATTCATTCCTGTCGTTGAGATAGAAACCATGTTTCCACCCAAGAACACTCAAATCATGACATAATGTCCATTGCCCTTTAGTCATGATGCATACCATGACGCAGTTTTCTGCATCTCCTGATGGCCTTCAGAATTCATGTTCCCTCTATAATTAAGAGCCACCAAAGGGTGGTGCCTCAGTAAGTACAGTACAAGGTGTCAGTTAAATCCAGCCTGTCCAGATAATCAAGTCTGGAGTTGGTTGCTACTAGCATTAGTATTGAGATGATTACGTTCCACTCGCACAGCAAGTCCAGAGTCAGTTGTTCTCTTCGTTGGCATACACACCAGCTTCCCAGCGCAGAGCCCTTGTGTTTTTGTGCCGTGTTACACGAGTCACTTCTACAACCTGCAGGGAAAGAAACAATCGCCAGTGAGGACGTGCAGGTCTAGAGTTACGCTATGAGTTAGATACGGACCAGATCTGTTACCTCATTGTTAATGTCATCAACAGGCTGAATCCCAGCATACTGGAAAGGAAGACAGAACAGAGCCGATCACAGTTAGGATGGAGGATATACTGTGATGATTTTTTAATTTTTTTTTTAGATTCGATTATATAATGATAATGATTGATTTGATTGTGCTTTTAGCTGAATATAGGGGAGTCTGATCAAGTTCTATGTGTTGCGTACGCAGTTAATGGCAATTCAGAGTGCAGGAGATTTCTAGCTATTAACTCTGTGTGAAAGTTCAAGAGCAGGGAATACTCGGGGAAATGTAGCTTGCGCACTTACAGAGCTCTCGTCAAGCTTCAGTCTGACTCGTCTTTCCTCAAAGTCATCCAGCAGTGTCTTTGTCAGACCCTTGTGGGAGGAGGTTAATGGACTAGAAGGAAGGGTAGGAACTGCCTTATGGACTGCAGGAGTTGTGGGCTTGGGACCACTCCAAGGTTGGGCTGTCATGATGGAGGAAAGTCTTGAACGGGGGCCTGAGGAAGAGAAATGGGGCCTTTCGTATATATATATATATATATATATATATATATATATTGGTATATACCACTCAAACAAACAAATACAAAATGTTTTAAATAATAATCTGTCAGATTTAATATCAAATGAATCATTTATAATAATGGACCAGCCTGTAAATGTTTTAAAATATAGAACCATTGATAAGTTCATGTCCATGCGATCAATAATTAACCTTTTGATGCTGCACGGTTCCTCGTACACCTTGCATGTGATCAAAGTTCAGACGCTAATTAGGTAAGCTATTTTGTCTCACCCTACAATGATGATGTCCATAAACAAGTAGCCCAAAAGTTAATCAGTTACCTGCAGTAAATCTGTGCAAAACAGAAAGCTTATTCACATCCCTTCGGAAAGTACCGGAAAAGCAAGGCCAGGTCGTTGGTCTTGCTATATACTGAAGACTATTGGGTTTGAGATCAAAAGATGGATATGAGACGATAGATCAGAATTTCAGCTTTCACGTCCTGATATTTACATCTAGATGCGTTAAACAACTTAGAACATGGCGCCTTTGGTGGCAGACCGCCCAATTTGTAGCTGAGCAAAAGTATTGGAACATATAGACTGTAATCACGCATTATACCTTCACGCCTGCTCTGTGGAAGTTCCTGTTGATGTCACTGACTGTTGTTTTTTTGTTTGTTTTGTGTGTTGTTGGGGTTTTTTTTTTTTTTTTTTTTACAGCTCTCACAATGATTCTGTCATCAACTGCTGTTGTTTTCCTTGGCCAAATTATTCAATGTTTGGTTATTAGTATACCAGTGGTTTCATTCTTTTTCAGGACATGTGAAATTGTTGTATTGGCTATGCCCAGTGCTTGTGCAATGGCTTTGTTAGATTTTCTCTCTTTTCTCAGCCTCAAAATGGCTTGCTTTTCTCCCATAGACAGCTCTCTGGTCTTCATGTTGGTTTATTCTTTTTAACAACGAGGTGAAACCCAGCGCTCAAAACAAGATTAGAGCTACATTCAGAGCTATTTATTGTTTAAACAATCAATCTAACAGGGCACACCTGGGTAACAAGAAACACCCGTCAGTCATATGTTCCAATATTTTTGTTCAGTTGAAAAATGGGTGGGTTCAAACTAAAGGTGCCATGATCGAAGTTTTTCAGGAGATCCTAGTGTGAAAAACATAAACGCAGCCCGATATATTTTTGAATGGAATAAATAAATAAAAAGATCAAAGATGTACGGATACTGAATTGTTAGTACATTCTTAATCTGAGTTTGTGCTGGCAAGCCAACTGATATATCATAGGACTTTGTTATTTCCGTGTTTTAATTCCACAACGTGTAATCTGTGAATATATTGCTGGTATCACCGGGTCATATCAGGATTCTTGTTATTTGAACCACTAAGGACCTTTTGCAATATAATAAGATATGAACTTCCTGCTTCCTGCACAGGTAATCCTACTGTAAAAACAAAAAATTGTTGGCCTGACTCAAAAATAATCACCCATGCTGAAGTTGAACAATCGATTGTTATACCTGGCACTGATGTACTGGTCACAGGGGTGGGATCCGCATTCCAGGAATAGGAGGAACTGTAACTGGTCCTTTGTGTAGATTTTTGTGGTAGGGCAGCGTCTACCTCCACTAAATTGTCATCAGAACTCCTAATTAGCGTTTGCTCATTATGCCTTTGCTCAGACACCTCATCCGAGGTGAATATGGGTTCTGAGGAACCTGAGGGATTGCTGGTTTCTCGTAGTTCTTGAAGCTCCTGTTCTCGTTTGAGGTTCTCTTCAATCTCTCTGCGGATTATATCTGGGGCGTTTAACATGCGGGGCCACTCACTTGAGCTCTCAGAAAGAGTTCTCCAAGCTCCTGTAGATCTGCTGCTTTTTAGAGGTTCGGGTGGAAAGGAAAGAGGGTTCGGCGGAGTGAAGGTTCTCCGTAACACTTTTGGCTTATAATCTCCCATCCAAAATGGTTGGTTTGTAGTTTTGACTTTATCGTTTTCTTTTTCAGCCCACTCCTTGCTGTATGGACTCCTTCCAAATGTTTTGTCTGGAATATTTGCAGTACTTTCCCTCCAAAGCATCGTCTCATCTGGGTGTCGATGAGGGCAGCAGGGCGAGAGAGGCTCCGCAGAGTCGAATACATCCCTTTGTTCTACATGCACAGGGTTCTCTGTAATTGATGCGTCCTCTGTAATAATAGATCTACCAGTGGGAGTTATGCCTGGGCTTGTGCTTGAAGAAATAATATCCAGCTGGTCTGATAGAGACCCAAAAGTATTCTTCCTCTCACCCTGATGATGTAGACTTCCTCTGTCATAAAGGCCTGGGCTCTGATTAACCCTTTCCATCTCACGTTGAAAGAATAAACTCATTCTACTGGGCTCTTTGGCTTTGATAGGCTTTATTTGTGGTGTTGGTAGGGACAGAATAGGCTTGGTCTTGATCTCAACCATTTCTGAGGTGTCTGAGCGAAATATACCTCGTGAACGCCTGAGGTCTTGCTCTCGTTCCTGAGCTATTCGGATCTCTCGCTCAATGGGTGTTTCGCTCATGCTAGCCACAGACGTGCTCTCTAATATGGAAGGCTCGGTGAATAAACTTCCAACACTTGTGGAGGCCACACCTTGGTTGTCAAGTCCCAAGTCTAGATTGTCCATCGAGCTAGTCTGAATCCTATCTTCTAGATCCTCTTTGACGGGGATTGCCTCGTCTTCTTGTCTCTTCCAAGAGTCATCCTTTAGGGTCTCCTTTGTTAAAAGTCGAGCCCCTGCGGATAACGATCTTTCCCGTAGTTTTGGAGAAAGTCCCGGTGGCTGAGAACTCCTTAAGGGGTTTTGCTTTGTGCGCTCCATCATTTGGAACTGTTTCCGTGCTGCATTGAAGTCAATCTGCTGGTTGTCAATGGTGCCAGGCTCTGCTTCAGACTGCAGAGGTTTAGTGCTCACAGGGCTATAGCACAGACTAAATCCCTCAACCAGACGCTGGGGGGAGTGAGTAAGATCCGGGTTCTCCAGGGCACTCCGTTGCTCTTTGAAGACAGCGTTCTTTTTAGGTGCCTGACTCCGGATGATCTCCATTCGATCTGGCTTCTCTTCATCGTTGTCGTCTCCTGGTGAGTCACCGACATGGTACCGGTAATCACCATTAGTCTCTTGGAACAGTTTCTCAGGTCGTCTCTCTTCTGTGTAAGTCTGCAGCTTAAACCTACTCTTCTCTTTTAGAGTTGATAGTTTGGCCTGTCTCTGAGGTGAGACCATGTAAACCTCATTCTTCTCAGCTTCTGGGCTTGTTGGGTCATCCACAAAGGAGTAGAATCCCATGCGGGAGTCTACACTGCTTGCAGAACCTGGGCTGTTAGGTGTACTAGGCTGCCAGTCACTGGTACTGCTGTCTTCAAACACAGCCACTTGCTTGGCATGGACAACATCCTCAAAACCCTCTCCATTCGAGACTCTCACAGAGGACTGGGTCACTGAGATGTTATCAAAGCTGGATCGATGGGATTCACCATTCTGGCTGAGACTCCAGCTCTTCTCTAAGGAATATGGCTCACTGCCAGGGCTCAACAAGCTCCGGAAGTCAGACCTCTCTAATTTAGGTGTCAAAGGTTTCATCACCCACCGTTTAGGAACGCTATCCATGGTGATTCTGGATAATCGGTGGTCCTCAGCAGGAACAGGGTCTTGTAATTCAGAAGTTTGATACGAGTGGCTCAGAGTCCTCCCTTTCCCTCGGCTTTGTACATCTTGAGAACTCTTTGACTGTCTCTGTAAAATCAAGACATCGTTTTAATTTTAACCGCATTCATTCGCTGACTCAGTGCTGCATCGTTACAATTTTTCAACAAAAAACAAAAACAAAACTGACCACTAACTTGATTTATTTTATTATTTCCTTGGAAAGTGATGGAAATAGTTAGTACGCTTGACGATGCATTGCTAACATAAACAAAAACAAAACAAAAAACATTTTTGAAATAAAAATATGGAAGTCATGTCTTGAAATACGTCTACTTTATTATAACAGGTAGACCAGATTTAATGACGAAGCACATGATGCCAGATAAAGATGTCGTGAGAAATGCAGGAGGATCGGCACGCCCTCACTTAATCATTTACAATTTAAGCTTCTTTATCTTTAAAGAATGTAAGCTTTAGTTTTCAAACAAAACATTTATTTCACACAAAGGGGTTTGCATTGAAATCAGAACATAATGCTGGACGCCTGAATGATCAAGTCATCCAGGGTGTGTGATATATATATATATATATATATATATATATATATATATATATATATATATATATATATATATATATATATATATATATATATATGTGTGGGATTTATTTATAATTTTTTTTATTTACAATTGGAAATGAACAGTTTGTGGAATTTCAAAAATACTTCAAACACAGGAAGTAAATGTTCAATATCTTGTTCAGATGTAAGCAAATTTGTGCTATTATCCATGTTAATTGCCTTGTACTAAAGGTCAGGTTTTCCTCATTCCTTATCTCTTCTATTGAAGTGTTCAGGTGACACTCTGACAGCGCTACCAAATACTAAGAAACTCTGAAATTCACGTAAAATATTTCAAAGATTCTACTTTTCACTCAAGTCGGAAAGTAACATATCAAGCCCATAATATCATTTGTAATAAACATTGTTGCATTACGATGACAGTTTCACATTACCGGTCCGAGACTTTGGCGTTCCACTGTATGTGGAATTGTAAGCCTATATACAATTTTTGGTCAGACATTCATGCGAAAACATCAAGTTTCTCAGATAAATCGAATCGAATTGAGTTGCAGTATTTGAGTAAATAATAAAGACAGATTGAGTGATGCAGAGTTTTACACGTCTCTTACCTGCCTTATAACTACGAAGGGATTACGGCCACGCCGAGGTGAAGGCGATGAAGACTTGTTTTTACGCTCGAAATATTTCCAGCGATAAAGACGAGACACTTCATCCGGCTGCACGTAGCGAAACTCTTTAGATAACACAGGCTGCTCGTGTGAGCTGAATTACATGGCTTTCAGGGGTTTAGCTGATTGTCAGAAGGTGGCCGAGCGTGACACAGTGGACTGTACGGCCCTGATAAACCTTCTGCACTGCCACTTCTTGGAACTTTCCATCTACATGCATCTGATTGGACGACACCATTTAAAAGGGTTGTCCTAAGTTTTTTTTTTTTTTTTTTTTAAATTTCAAAACTTTACTGCAGAGCTCTAAAGCAGTGACGCACCATATAGAGGAAATATCACATAGGCGTGAAATTACTTTCGATATATTGAGGTTATTTTGCCCCGCTGTGTGTCGTGGTTAAAGACTGGCTTGCATTTATTTTACCAAACTATTTCTTGGATCTTCTTTATGTCAATAAATGATCAGAAACCCTCATCCCACTGATGAACACTCACACATTGTATGGCTTATTCATTTGAAAATAGAGACTTAGCTAAGCCAGCTCAGTGTTATTGCCCGTGATAAATACTTCAAGTTAAATGTTAACACCCCGTCAGTGATTAAGATGAAAGTTATTGTTAAATTATGTATTAGATGTATATCCTTCAGCATTCCTCCCTTAAACTTTCCGAGCGCACATTTCGTCGAATGTTCCCTGCATGTCGATGAAGCTTTCTTCACATTATAACCTTTTAAGCAGAAACATGTGACCACCACTGACAAATATCTGTGAGGGTGAAAAAAAAATGAAAAACCTCACCCTATCACCATTATTGCTTCAATTAGTCCTACGGATTACGCTTTATTTATTTATTTATTTATTTATTTTACACCTCATCAAGCTATGATTGCCTCTCTGTGTTTCAGAATAGTATACATTTCCGACGCAGACCATAAAACAACGCTCTCGAGCGATTCTGAAAGGTAAAAAGCTCACGAAACTCACCTTCGGTCCGTCACTCACGCTTTGCACTCACACACTTTCAAGCTGCCTCCGGGCTTTATTGTACCAACTTTACTGACAAAGTTCAACCAGTATGAACGGCCACACCCACCACCCAGACTTACAGTATGTGTATGAGACTAATAGATTAAGGGGTTAAGATTAAGATTAAGGGAAACTGTTTCGACCACAGAAGAGAAAACTTGTACATCTAGATACACACACACACACACACACACACACTACATGTAAAAAATTAATAAAAAAAAGACACCACAGACTGTAGAACAAACTAAACATTATGTAAACACTATATAGTGGGATGGAATTTGTATTACCAGCCACAACTTTACAACAATACAGATATCTTGCTCTGCAAGGAGGAGAAAGTACCGATAAATCGTACTTATTCAGTTAAAACTGGAAGTGCCCAGCCCAAAAAAAAGCCCAAAAATTCAAAACGTCGCCACTTTCTCACACTTAAATTCATACGCAAT
>NC_030425.2:4955000-5027500 GCF_001660625.3 Ictalurus punctatus
CGCTCGCACAGATACATACCAATACACTTGCGCACTACCAAGCCACCCACCGGTTACCTCCCAACTACTGCGGTAGCGGCAGTGAAAAAAGCGCAGCGCAGCTTCATACTCCTACGTATTACTAGGTTATCTGATAATGTACTTCACTATTATGTTTACAGATAATAAATGAATATAACGACGCAAAAAAAATATTAGCAATAAGAATGACATACGTTTAAAAATAAAATCTGGTGCGAAAGCTGATGCGCTGCGATACTGATGGCACTTGTAGCTAATGCTACGGGGATACTAGCCTTGCTGGTTTCACAAAACAAATAACGTTGCCGCGTGACCGTCTGGACCGATTAGCACCGCAAGAATCTTTAATCAGTTCTCAGAGGACGAACCACGCCATCCGATGAGGAATTTGACATAAATAGCTAGCCGATTTTTAAAGGGTCACGGCACCACTTCCTCTTATTATTATTCTTCTTATTTAAAAAAGAAAGAAAGAAAGAAAGAAATCACCAACTTCTTGTTTCTAAAGTGGCTTTTCTGACACAGGATCACGAGATATTATCTATAAGATTTGATATTATACTATATTCAGCATCAGTGAGGCGACAGATCGGAGAAGAGTGACTCGGACGCATGGACACTACCACCACGACACTCTTCTTTCTTTACTGAACGTAATGACTTTGCTGACGCTGACTCGCGTGCGTGAGTGTTCTTGCATAGGTTCGGCTCCTGCGAACGAATCGTTTATTCGAACGAGTGGATGGGTTCTGCCCGAGACGAGATTAAAGGCAGTGTATATCGGCATGTTCAGGATGCCACTCTGGACTTTGGCGGTTCGCTGCGTCGGCAGCTACTGACTTGGTTTAATTAAAACTGGGAGAGAAAAAAAATGAAGAAGAAAAAGAAGGCAGTGCCTTTATCACCCATCCAAGCCAAAGAGGCTAAGCAGATTTAAGATTTTTTTATAATTTTTTTTTTTGAAAAGGAATGCAGTGGGAGGGGGGGGGGGGGGGGGGGAGGGGGAGGGGGGGCGGGGTGTTGGGGGCATTAAAACATCTAGTATTAGTAAATGCGAGGGTCTGCAGTGCCACTGAATGTGTGACTTTTATGGCAATGCCGGACATAAGACAGAAGTGGTTGAGTGTTCAAATAATACCCACACACACACACACACACACACACACCCACACAGATTTGCCATATTAAGGTTGAAGTCAGACCGCTAAGCATCTCCACTACTGAAATCCCATTACACGTCCTCGTCCTCTAGTATAAGGAAAACACTCACAGCTCAATGAGTCATAAATGCAGAATTATGCACGATTTTGAGACGATCAGCCTCCGAACTACCCCGGCAGTCCCTCTCACCCATTTTTTGGAGGGAGATAAAATGCAATAACAGGACCAGAGAACACTTCACACACCATGCTTCTGCAAAAAAAAAAAAAAAAAAAAGAATAATAAAAATAAGAATAATGATAAAATGTTAGGGCGCTTGATAAAGGAACGTGAAATAAATATATATTAACCCTAAATGATTCATATACTGTATATCATATAGTTGCAGTGATATCTGAGTCTTTCTTACGCCAAGGTGAAAAAGTCAAAAACAAACACGGGTCTGTTGAGCTAATGATGCTTCATCTGCAAACCTCTCTTGCTGAAAGTATCAGGCGCCACTCGCGTAACAGCTTTTGTCTTAGTCGCAACTAAACCGAATCCGGAGGAGGCTAAAGAATATGACAGGAACAACGGAAAATGGGGGGGGATAATAAAGTAAAATAGAAAACTGGTAGAAATGAAGTAAGAAAACAAGAGCTTTCTATCAAAAGATGCGAGATTTTTTCTCCCCTCTCGGTTTTGTTGGTATTATTTTGTCTGTGAGGTGATGCGATGCACCAATCTGAGAAACCAAAGTTCCAAGTTCCCCCATGGAGGAGTCTTTCACATGATGGTACAGCATTTGCAAGGCTGCTTTTCTTTGCTTTTCATTTCGGCGGCGCCGGCCTCAGGGTCGCCCTCTTCGCCTTTCTCTTCCTGGGCTTTTGCTGGCTCAGCCGGGCCTCCGTTGGGTGGCGCCTGGTCCTCCTTGGCTCCGTTCTTGTTTTCTCCGTCCTCGATGACTACCAGCTCGGCCTTGACGGTAGTGCTTTCGAGCCCGAGTACCTTCTTCGTCTCGTCCTCGTCCTCCACGTCCTGGTAGCCCATGAACACCATAGTGACCGGCTTCTCCGCGCTGGCGTCGTTTACGTCGGTCTGGGGCACGGCCGGCGATGGTTTGGCTTCGACGCCCGTGATCTCTTTGACTGGAGTAACCCCAACTTGTTCCGTTCCCGCTTCAAGCTTCGCGGCTTCCTCCACCGCCCTTTGGGGTGTGGCTTTGCTGCCGTCGCTTACGGAGGCCTCGTCGGCCTTGTGGATGAGTTCCTCCACTTCGGACGAGCTGAGCTGGTGAATGCCGTTGGTCAGTGGGCCGTCTGTCCCACGCACCTCGTGCACCACTATAAAACACGCAGGAAGGAATTACATCTCATTAGCAGACTTAACTATACCTTATTCAAACCATCTACTGCAAGGCTGTCATAATCATAATTTAGATGAACTATCCTTCAGTATTAAAGTGCTGGCTTTTCAATGATGCTAAGATCTCATTATTTATCGGAATTTATTACGGACGTCACCGTTTTCCCCTAAATCAGCTTCTATGCAAGCAATCGTTAGCATATTTTAAAGATGCAGTTTGTCATTTTTAAAAGTGTTTCTAGACGTGCAATAATCGAATAACTTTAAAAACGTACCTTAGAACAACTCTGATTGGCAGTAATCATGCACTGGGTTTGGTTAAAAAAAATTGGTTAAAAAATTTTTCTGGCCCAGAAATTAGCTCCACCCCCAGCTGTCTTGGCTTCTTTTTCTTACCAAGCAACCCACAAGGAAATCGTTGTTGCGATAGAACGGATAGGTCAGCTGGGGAGGACAGAGAACACTCGGCTATGTTTTCGAGCCCTCCGAATATTACAAACTGCTCCTTTAATAGGGAAAAAAAATTAATAGTTATGACAGCCTTATTTGTACAGAGATCAATGACCACCAGAGGAAGATTGTGAAGTAACTGTGGGGTGAAAGAAAAGATCACTTCACTTAATGCCCAGGACTCATACGGCAAGCTTAGCGTACCATGAGCAAAGTGGCTAAGCAGGACAAATGATAACTTAGAACTAGTAGGCTATTAGCATTAGCTGTTAGAAGCGTTAGAATGATTATACGTTTGGACAGTAGTAGGCGTGCTTGAAAACAAACAGATTAGTATCTGAAACATTGTCAAGACACAAAGTCAAAGCCTTATAAAAATCTTATAAACAATAATGATAAAAAAAACGAACACTCAAGCTAATTGTTTTTATATAACTGTCAGAAACAAATCACTGACAAATGCTAAGGGTGTAGCTACAAGCACACACGACTGAAATCAAACAAAAATCTTCAAAATAAGCAGAGTGAAAGTGAAAGTCATGCCTACAAACTAGTAACTGAGTTCAGGACAAGCAGCAAATGATATGTTTTCGGTAAATTGGGATGAAAATAACTGAAAACCCCAACCATTAAGCCATGCTAAGCTGACGGACCTTTACGAGAAGCTGCTATACAGGTCACTTTGACTGCGTCTATTTCAAATGCAAAGCTTTCTAATGATTCTAAAGCTTGATTACACTAAGCAAACTACTCCTCCTTACATTTTTTTTTTAACCGTCTGTGTATTGCATTTACGTTTACGTTCATTCATTTAGCAGACGCTTTTTATCCAAAGCGACTTATTACGTATTACGTTCTTAGATATAAGAAGCAGAATGTGAACTTCTCGTAAAGCAGTCTTGTATCTACAACAGCTTTACAGGATATCCATCTGTGTATTCCTGAGCCATTCACCTTTCTGTTCATCCTCATACACTTTGACCCCCTGATGAGAGAAATCTTTGGGCAGTAGTGTGTTGGTGGACAAGACTTTGGTCTCGCCTGTGACCAGGTCCTTCTCAACCGTGATCTCTACGGAGTACATCGCTGGGCGGTCAACAAGAGGAGAGATTAACATCCTGCAATGGTGTGCTCCCGTTCTCCAAATAAACAGTCACTCACTCACGGACCTTCTTCTTTATTTATTCATTTACTCGTAGAAACGAGTCTCCAATTTACGTTTGTATATGACAATCGGAGCAAAATACCTCGTAAGATTGGTATATGAGTGCGTAGCAGCATTTATATGAAACAGTACTGATTACTGGATTTATCTGATATATTAAACAGTAACCAGTCCTCTCAGCGGTGGCTGGTCATGGAATTAGATGTGAAGGTTATAATCTAATATCTATCAATAGCTTAACTATCAGGGTTAAGCAATCAAATCCCAAGGTCTGATTTATGGCATTATAAGAATGATGTGGTGAATGTACAGTCTGGGTCTGAAAGAAATCAGCCCCAGCCACAACTTCATGGCATAATATATATTTTTATTATGACCATTGGTGGTGCTGTTGCACTTGGTTTCACAAAAATCCTAAATAACTGGCCTTAAAGCTCACCTATTACGGTTTTGAAACGCGCCTAAGGGTCTCATACAATAGATTTACACGCATCCGAGGTCAAAAAACACTTTAACGTGCTCATAATTTAAACTGCAGCATTACCGGTTTTCCCCCAGTGTCTAAAACGACTCGTTAAATGAGCCGTTCTAAAGGATTCGTTCTAAACTCCTCCTTTCAGAGAGCATACTCTGCTCTGATTGGTCAGACGTCCCAATCTGTTGTGATCGGTCTAGCGCTGTCAGCGAGCAGCCGATGAACACCAGAGGCGGGGCTTTGTGTTACAAACCCACGTAGATTAGTACAGGAAGTAAAGTCTGGAATCACTGACGACTCGATTCAGCTGTTCAGAATCGACTCCTTCTTTTACGAATCGATGACTCCGTTTGTCGTGCGCTTTGATTTTTGAAACTTTGCAGACTTTTTACATTCACAAACAGCTCGATAACGCACTACACGGAAGGTAAGATCTGAAAAAACGTAATAGGTGCACTTTAAAACAACTGTTAAGAGCAAATAATCAGCCACCTGGTGCACCAGATAAACACAAGTTCGATCGTAACCCAGGGTGTAAAGTCAATCCTAAACCACAGGTCGAGAGTAGCTAGATTAAAACTAGCACGGTGTAGAATTTCAATCGCACTACACACAGTTAAGGTACGATGTGCAAAGTGTGAAGTGATTATAAATCAGTCACTAAACTTGATCTATCCCACCTATAGACGCGGGACGTTTCGAGACGTTTACGTATCAAGCCATACATTTAACAGCATTTTAATAACGAACCATAACGATGAAAAAATAACTAATGCCTACAAACTTCATCTGCATTTGAAGATATGAATGTATAAATCACATTTATTGCCAATATTCTCACAATAAGGACATTACCCCAGGACCACCATGTCGGCCGATATAAATATAGCCTATTTGTGGTCGTATAATCTTTCCTGTGTATGTGTACATACAGAAACGTTTACATTTGTATGGCAGAATTGTTCATTTCCAACTTCATTTTAAATCACACAGTAGTTTTCTTTACGACGAACTTTACACCTACTAGGGCACAGGGGTCAGTTCTAGTAACATTATAACTTTAAGGTTATATCCACTATATGGGCAAAAGTTTGTGGACACCCGATCATCACACCCATCATCATCAACTTGTTGAACATCCCATTCCAGATAATAGTAGTCCCCCCTTTACCGTTATAATAACCTCCACTCTTCTGGGAAAGCGTTCCGCTAGATTTCGGGGCGTGGCTGTGGGGATTCGTGTTCATTCAGCTGCAAGAGCGTTAGTGAGACCGGGTACTGATGTCGGACGAGGAGACCTGGCGTGCAATTAGTGTTCCAGTTCATCCCAAAGGTGTCCAGAGGGGTTGAGGTCAGGACACTCAAGTTCTTCCACCATGTGTTCATGTGGACCTCGCTTACAGGCGCATCGTCATACTGTACTCCTACAGCATATAAAGACATTCTATACAATTGTGTGAACCACACATGAGTGCGATGGTCAGGTGTCCTCATTCTTTCGGCCATACAGTGTACGTCACTTGGTACAACGGCTCATTTTTAGTAGATTGTAAACATAGTGATGATTTCTAGAACGACCACAACAGAATTTACATTCAGCTGCGGCAACAGCACGCCGATGTTGGCTGCCTAAAGTGAAAGCTTATATCGATGTGGGATACGGAAGGGATTGTAATATAACCGTCATACCAAAGTGTAGGACCCAAAAGAGGGTTTAAAATTCCTTAAAATAGTATACAGTTATGCAGACAGTGAAGGAAGGAAGAAACATTGGAACATAATATTTGCGTTTGAGAAACAAACCTCGTTAGTTCTTGATTACCGAGGAACTTTAAAACAAAACAATTCCACTCTCGGTAGAGGAATCTCGTGTACTTGGTGGGTCAGAGAAAGATAAATATTTTGTAGCCTGCAATTACGATTCCAATGATTGCCTTTAGAGCGGCTGATGGCCCGTTTGTTTCCGATGTTATTTTGTTAAGTATTGTATTCAGCCACTGCAGGCTGCCATGACAACAGCAGCACCAAGGTAACCTTTTCATAGGAGTTCAGCTGCCATGGCAACCTCAAATTTTGTGAAAGAATGTACCTAAATATAGCTTTTCTAATAACACACTCTGCAGTTTTTGCTCGGCGTTTACATTTTTTAAGTAAATACCGACACACACGGGCATGCAGACAAGAACACTGAGAAAAGACAGTAAGCGTTAGAAGACACCACATCAGAGTTGGATGAAATGTCGATGAGGGGAAGCACTAAACGGAGACGCCTGAAACCTTTTCGCAGCGACACTAGCTAAAATGAAATACTAATCGTTGTGTTTATATGCATATATTCGAGATTAAGTCAAAGATGAGGACATTTAGAGCACAATTATTAAATTTTTTTTTTTTTTTTTAAACTACTATTAATAAAGAAAAAGATATATTGTATGTCAAATTTGAACTCGCTCTAGTGTGGACACCTCTAGTGGACATCTCTGGTAGTGTACTTTTTCAAAGCCTTTTACCCTCAAGAATAATTTAAATAAATGAAAATGCCCGGTAAGAAAAATCGCAGGCGTTTACAGACGGAAATGAAATCTCTGCTGCGAGTGCTCTAAGGACTAAATCAGTCCCACGCTTTCTATCGGACCCTCCACCACATTTCACCACTCCGCTCCAGGCAACGGTGTCACAGACAACCTAAATGTTTGATTAATGAGTAAGACAAGGCCTCGGGATGTGAGAGTACGTACGACTGATGCCATCCCATTCATTCTGTGATAGCTCTGACGTGAAAAACCACGCATTTTCACGTGTCCAATCAGAATCACAATCTATTTATTTTTCTTCATTTGAACAAACAGCTACAAGGAGTCAGGGTTAGGGTTGAATGTCTGAATGAGCTACGTTGGTCAGGCACTCACCTGCTCTCATCATGTCAGAGTCACCCCTGGATTTCTCCAGACGAGGACTGAGGTGAACTTTGATCTCTCTGACCTCTAATAACGGTCATGAAACAAGGATATGAGGAGCAAAAGGAGGACAGAGTGATAACAGGTAGACGTAGGAAGACAGAGAAACACATGCTGAAGGAGTGTGATGACTGAAGGAGGACCTAGATTGAATCGGTGACATGACAAGCCAAATAACTGTCTGTGTAGTCATTCGTAAATTAAAAAATTAATAAATTAAAAGGGTAGAAGATGCGGACGTTCAGACACCACATTTATTTGGACAAAACATTTTTATTAATTAAGCATACAGCTGTGGTTGAGATTGAATTCATTATAATGATTATAATGGGTTATATCGAGTGTCGTATAGTTTCGTGCTTTTTTGACAGTCAGCGTCACACACGTACACAAAACGCTTACCTTTAATGGAGTCTCCCATGACCTGAGAGAGACAGACAGAGACACAGTTGAGGGTTATTCCAGTTTTAATTCAATTAATCCATTATATAAACACATGTTTATATATACTAAAGAGACTTCAGACATGAATGTTTATTCACACATTTACTCGGACAACGAGATTCCGATATTAATCCGATTAAGACGATACTCTGATTAAGAGACTAGCATGTAAACAGAGATTATTGACGACCTTAATCCGACTAAAGTCATACTCGAAGTAAACACAGATCGTATTAAGACGTGTGGAGTATTCCTGTTTTAGTCGCGTTACAGACATGTACACACCTTAATCACACTGTTAACGTCGTGTGGGAGTTTCCACCGCATTGTGCGACAGGACGCGTACACACACGGCAAACAAGAGAGCACGGCTGCGTCCGAAACCAAATACTTACCTACTATATAAGTACGCGGTTTGGGACGCAGCCCACGGCTTCAAGCAGTCGTCTATTCGCACGTACGGCACGACAGATAATTGACCGCACTCGAAGCTTTCGTAAAATTCAAATTAAAAACACCTAAAACGGTATACGGTGCCACGACGAAGACCAACTGTACGTCGATACGTGAAATTCCGGAGGGAACGTCGGACGGCGTGGCGCGGGGACGTCGTGACGTGCGACGTTAATCGATCTATGTTCTATAACACGTAAAACGTGAACAAAAATCAACTCATGTAAACACCTTAATCAGAATATTATACGTCTTATTCAGAATAAGGTCAGTAATTAGATTACTGCTGTTCGTGTAAACGTAGTCACTGACACCGTTAAACTGTGAAAAAGTAATTAGCAGAAATTTGCTAAGCTAGCTATCTCTTTAAGATACAACTGTAACAATCGAGCAAGTCTACTTAAAAGCTAAACGACTCGGCTGTATGACACCCCAGTGCGTCACACGGACAGTATACGGCAAGCTGAAAGACTGCAGGACAATTGGGAATCGCTTCAATCGAATCTAGTTCTAATCTACTCATAAATGCGTATCAAAGAAGGTCCACTTCTGCATGCATACAGTATTTTCCAATAATGGCTGATCGTGATATTAGATGGGAGGGCTAAAAACGAAACGATTAGGGTTGAGCAATCAGCCCAAATGAAAGTGGTGCTTTACAACCGTCTGAGAGTCTGGGCTAGGAAGGGATCAGCCCCAGCATTGCGTCTTCTTACCATTCTGTGATTTGTTGTGCTTGGTTAAACAGACTTAAACAGACTTTTATAAACTGCGAATGTGATGTCCATGCCAAAAATAAAACATCATATCGATGTCTTTTTTTTTTTTATCTTTGGAAGATAGCCCTGCTAGCCTATTTATACCAGCCGCCCCTGCACGTTTCATATATTATATTATCACAACGTCTCCTTTTCAGTCAAGTCGAGTCAATCATCTGGCTTTATTGTCATTTCAACCCCATCCAGCTGGAACAACGCTCGTCCAGGACCACGGTGTTACATAAAACAACACAGGACAGTACAGTATCTACTGAAACACTGTACACAGATCTAGTATGGAGGTGTCAGATATAACAGGTAGTGCAAAAGAGTAACGATATAGTACAAAATGATGTGTAATGTAAACATGTAGTGAGAGCACAGGAGGATTAGGATTGAAATATATCATTCAGATCAGCAAGATGAAGGCAATGTTTAATGTTTAATGCTTCCGTCTGAATGAATGTGCAGTTTGAAAATCTTTTGGATCGCAATGTTTGGGCTCAGGGAGCGCTCAGTGGCATATCTGATTACACATCTGCTTTGGGTCTCCTAATTAATGATGATTAAAAGATCCACCCAGAGAATCTAGTCAAAAGGCGAACACAAGTCCAGAGTCCAAAAAAAACAACAACAAATCTGATCTACTGATTTAGTTTCTCCTGATGGGGAAGTGGATGTTGATCAGCACAGGAAAGCACAATCAGATGCCATAATTACGGCAAACGTTCCTCATTCCTGCTGCTTTCCAAATCCCTCATAAAATGCTTAACTCTTAAGGCCGTGAAGATTTAACTAGAAGATCAAGCGCTGTTAATTCCCCTCCGATTGTCGCCACCTCGTCCGATCCACAGCGGCTTGAAAAATTTCCATCGCGCATACGATACAGAAGTCTGTCTATGCTGAGTGCGCGTAAATGCGAGTGCATTAGAGGATATGATCTGGACGTAGTAGACATATCAGAGTCATTATGGCTAATAAATGTCCGTAAATGGAGCCTGTAGGTCTCCAAAACTACCCCGAAAGCCTCTGTGTGTTTTACTGTACCCGTGAAGACACAAGACTCACCATGTTGTCTACAGTCTTGCTTTCCTCTTGCTGGGCTGCATCGGACAGGTTTTCTTTGGTGGACGTTGCGGACACACCTGTCTCCAACTCCTCCAGTTCCTGTTCCAGTCTAGAGCAGGATCACAGAGTATACGTTATGGTATGAGAGTCTAATGAATCTGATCCCGCTTTGCACAGTCCGTCTTGATATACGCACGGGGATTTAACGGAACGATCCACCCTGAAACACGTTAAGAATATGCGTGAAATGTGTGATTTGGTACGTGATAACGGTGATTCTGGCGTGGGTTGAAAGTGTATTTCCGTTATTCCCGCGAGAAATCAGTAGTTGTCTGCTGTGCTGATGTCACAGGGACAGACTGCTAGATCAGTTCCAATGCCATTTAATCGAAGAAACATTTTTCTTCTATCACGGCCTCAAACTTAAGAGATAAGGGATGTTCACATAACATTCACTGTCTGTTAATGAGAAATTCAACATAGAAGCAAAGGCTGGACTTTTAAGTTCGGGAATGTAATACAGCTTAGGGATCGCATTGATAAGCTTCCGAACCTTATACGCTTGAGCAGAGTATACAGATGAGGACGTAAGACAACTGGATATATTAAAGAGCTGTTGCATCAGTCTGTTTAGGCAGAGATGGACGCAAGATAGACTCATTCCCACTGGCTGCACGATCAGCATGTAGTCGAACTGCATTGTAGTTAATGTAGGGTATTTAACTGACAGTGAAAAACAGACCGACTTGTCAGTGAAAGACGTTTGAACCAAAAAAGGTCAACTCAGTCAACTTTTACAGAACTGAAGGTCACATGTTTATTAGAAATGCAGTCAGGTTGGAGTGTTCCTTTAAGACGCCATGTTGTTTGAGCTCAGCACAAGTTAATGAAAATTGTGGCGATCAACAAAGTGGAAGAATGTCATTTTAAAAAGGTTCACACTTAAAGGTAATTGAATTCTTTAGACAGACAATGATTTGATTTGAAGGCAATACTAATATAATTCATTTAAAGCTCTATGTTCACACTACGCCTTAATGTGTATGTCAGCTCTCTAAATTACATTTAGTGGTGTGCCAGACTGGAGCCAAAGCCCTACTCTGAGATCCTGGCTGGCATAGCATAAGAGGATGAATTTAATTTGGACTAGAGAGAATTACACTGATCTGCCTGCCAGTGAGAAGACTAATGCTAGTCATTCACTATCATGAGCAAACTGAGACAAATTGGCTAAGCAGGAGCATGGCTACTGGAGACAACCTGTTCTGGAAGGACTTGTACGGTGCCCTCGACTATTACTGGCACCCTTGGTAAAGATGAGCAAAGAACGTTGTGAATAATTGTCTTTATTGTTTAACCTTCTGATCTTTTATTTTGTAAAAATTCACAAAAATACTCAAAGAACTTTGTTAAATATAGGTGTGCAACAATTACTGCCACCCCTGTGAATTCATATGAGAAATATATTTGAAGTATATTCCCACTGATATTTTAATTTTTTTTTAGTACACCTGCATGACTAAGAACAGGAAATTGTTCACCCATGACTTCCTGTTTCATAGGGGTATAAATATGTGGAAACGCATAATCCAAATTCCCTTAGTCATTCATGATAATGCGTAAGACCAAGGAATATAGCTGGGATGTGCGGCAAAAGGTTGTTGAGCTTCACACAATGGGGCGTGGCTATAAGAAAATAGCACAAGCATTGAAAATGCACATTTCCACCATCAGGGCGATAATTAAGAAGTTCCAGTCGACTGGAGATGTTATGAATCGACCTGGAATTGGACGTGTGTCTAGATCGCCTCAACGCACTGTGAAGAGGACGGTTCGAGTGGAGAAAAAATCTCCAAGGATCACAGCTGGAGAACTGCAGAAGTTAGTTGTGTCTTGGGGTCAGAAAGTCTCCAAAAGTACAAACCGAAGTCACCGACATCACCACAAGTTTGGAAGGGTTTCAAGAAAAAAGCCTCTACTCTCATCCAAAAACAATCTCGAGCGTCTTCAGTGTGCAGACACTACTGGAACTTCAAATGGGATCGGGTTCTACGGTCAGATGAAACCAAAATAGAGCTTTTTGGTAATAAACACAGAGGTGGTTTTGGAGCACACAGAGAGGTAGCCGTATGGAAAAGTACCTCATGCCCACGGTTAAATATGGAAGTGGATCTTTAATGTTTTGGGGCTGTTTTTCTGCCAGAGGACCTGGACATTTTGTTAGATATACATGGCATCATGGACGCTATCAAATATCAACAGATATTAAATGAGAACCTGACTGCCTCTGCCAGAAAGCTTCAAATGTGCCGTGGTTGGATCTTCCAGCAGGACAATGATCCAAAATATACATCAACATCAACACAAAAATGGTTTACTGACCACACAATCAAGGTCCTGCCATGGCCATCCCAGTCCCCTGACTTGAACCCCATAGAAAACCTGACGAGAGTCCACCAGCGTGGACCTCGAAATGTGAAGGACCTGGAGAGATTCTGTATGGAGGAACGCTCTCAGATCCCTTGCCATGTATTCTCCAACCTCATCAGGCATTACAGGAGAAGACTCAGAGCTGTTATCTTGGAAAAGGGAGGTAGCACAAAGTATTGACTGAAAGGGTGCCGATAATTGTTGCACACATATATTTAACAGATATATATATTTTGATAAACCTGTGTTGTGTTTGCAATTGTTTGATATCCATGAGAGCAGAGTATTGTTGTGAATTTTTCTTAACAAAAGATCAAAAGGTTAAACAATAAAGACAAATTTTCACAGCCTTCTCTGCTCATATTGACCAAGGGTGCCAATAATTAAAGATACTTTAATAGGTTAAAGTATTAGCATTAATTAATTAAAGTATTAATACTTTAGTATTTAATAATACCAAAATTACCTCAGAATAGCCTCCTCGAGTCCTTTAGTTTTGGCTTCATCTTCTTGAAGCTGTTTCTTTGCTTCGTCTTCCTCCGAGCCAGCAGAGGGCGCTCCATCTAGCAGCCATCTCTCCCTCAGTGCCTTTGACTGAGAAACGAAACGGATATAAAATTACTAAACATTGCATTTATGTGATATATTCAGGAGAAAGGTCACAGAATGGGCCCCTTAATGTTGCACGTGCTTTTTGTTAAAATACTTTAAAATGTAAACTGATGTAAACTGTAAATAAGACCGTTTTGTTATGTACTGGGATACGTCGTAGTTAATTACTCGTTTTCTGCAGTGGGTGAGTACTTTACATTATACTCTATTATTTTATATAATACTAACTCTATATTTGGAAACATGATGAAATTTGTATGCAAATATGTAGTTGTGTGTGTGTGTGTGTGTGTATGCTTATAAATAAACGACAGATCTACTACGACCCCAACCAGTACAACGTGGTTACTGAAGACGAATGAATAAAATAACATGTTCAATTGTTTCAACTAGCTAGCTACTTTACAGTCGAAACTAGAAGAAAACACTTAGCATGAACACAGGATATCGTGATATAACTTCTTTTCTTTTTATATGTTAAGCAATATTTCAACTAATATTTCATATGAGAAGGGTGCTTGGACCCCGCAAATCGCTGCTTGTGGCTATATAATGAGTCTCTATTGGTCACATATATGATACAGCACAGTGAAATTCTTTGCATACCCCAGGATGTCAGGAAGTTGGGGTCAGAGTGCAGGGTCAGCCATGGTACAGCGCCCCTGGAGCAGAGAGGGTTAGGGGCCTTGCTGGGGCTTGAACCAGCACTGCCAGGGGGTTGAACCCCCGACCTTCCACTTTAAAAAACAAAGTGATAGTCAGGCTAACGACTTCAGTGTGTTTATTTGGAAGGAGCGGATATAAAAACCGCGGTAAGACTGTGCTAAGACTGCGGTCTAATGACTACATTTGATGCATTCTTTTGCATAGTTGTTGCTGTTTCTATAGATTTATGAGTTGCTGAATCCCAATGTGTAGGTTAGCCTACTGGTGATAGATGTCAAACAGCCAATTGTAGGTAACTTGATACACAGCAGGGAACGCTGGCTTGCACACTGTTGTGAGACGAAATCGATGGTCTTAGAATGCGCTCAACAGTGGCCGATGAAGCATGACCGCTGCTACGACGGTTATATGAACGTTATCAACAAGAGGATGGCATAGATCGTGCAAAACTCATGGGACACATCTGAATATGATAGTAGTATTGGTGAAATGGTGACATGCTAATGGACAAAAAAAATATCCTAATGATCTCACTTTGTAGAATGTTTCTGTTTATGTAACCCCGTTTCCTGCTGAAGCACCCGACTGACGATGTAAGCAGAATGTAGTCGTCATTTTTCTTTAAGCGCTGCTCAGCGTATAATTAACCGTAGAGAACTCACGTTATCACCGTCTACTGTAGAATTTGGCCAAGACATTGTTTTGTTTTTTTTTCCTCATAAAGTGTGACAAGTAAAAATCTTAAAAGGCCGCTCAAACCTTGCAGGCACTGTATTTAGACAATGCTTTTACCGTGTTACGATTCACCCCAAAGGTCACCACTGTGAGTCTGTTTCTCATTGATCGCGGACGTTCCGTTCATTTTTTTTCACCCCGCCCATATCCTTATCCCGAGCACGTTTCAAAACAAGGTTACGCCCGTGCTCGCCTGCCCCTTTTCTCTCCTCTTTAGTTTGCAAGGATCCACTACAAAGGCAAAAGCTTGCAGTCAATTAGGAAGCTAATGCATCCTCCTGCCATGACGAAGAGCCATTAAGACGTGCTGATGCCAGCTGAGCCCCTGGATTTCTGAACCCACAACCGATCCTCTGAGAGGGCCATGCTGGACACAGGGTGTGGCACTCGTTCTGCTCTTAGCTAAGCCTGTTGGCGGTAAATGATCCAAACCCCTGATCCGAGGTCAGCCAAGCCTGTGCTGATTTCATCCATCACGGTCAGAATGTACAAAACGGACACTCTGCAGCAGCTAAAGGCGGCACTGTGGGTCTGTTTCTCAGTTAATTAGCAGACATTCGAGCCACTGTTGCTTCAGAATCAGCTGACTAGTGAAAAAGCAGACAGGAAATGGCAATTCATTGGAGAATAATACAACAGACAGGCCTGATCTGACATTCACTGCTGGGCTTGCTTCCATCTCAGTTCCAGTAATCCTGAGATTGGCACGACTGAAAACTTCACCACTACTCTGCTTTTATTTATTTTATTTTTTTTCATTTGAAAGCGACGGACCTAGTAGTGTAATTCAGACTGCAAATCAATAACGTTCCACATGATACTGGCACAATAGGAAATCGTTTATAACGAGCGCAGCAGTAGTATTAAAGGCCAACTTGCGAGTTTAGAAACCAGGGGCCAGATTTTCGCAACAGTCATTTTCTAAACCGTTTGTGGCTGAAAACAATGTCCGAGCAAATACTAAAGCTGTCACATGAAGACAAAGGGAAGTACGGCACGTAGGATAGAATGCGTTGCCCAGTCAATCCGAGTTGTATTTTTTGGCCATACTTCAGCCCCTGGAGGCTTCTTGGCATAACATACAATGCATCACAGGCCACGGACATTCTTGCTTCTCCCAGCTGTTCCTGATCAAGCTTTTGTACAAGTCAGTCTACTTCCTTGCAGAGGTCCCATAAAACATTTAACATTGACTATTTTGATCGAATGATTCTGCAGGAATATTGCTTCGTAAGCCACACTTCGATGGATATTAGACAGCGCTCATTCAATACTCCCGTAAGAGCTGCTGGAAGACCGTGCGGCACGTACACGTCCACACACACACACACACACATATACGCGCACATCCTCCTCCACGCTGATACAGTGAGATCTAAAATAGAAGACAAAGGCCGCAATGCGCTCCTAACATGCATCCAGTCTGTAGCGATTGTTCTGAAAGAGGTCAAGTCAGATCATTTCTTCAGAAATAAAACTGAAAGCAAAAAACAGAAGGCAAGCAAATTCGTGTCCTAAGAGCAAAGCGCTTAGGGTGACTGTGGAAATCGCGCCGAAAGCGCCCGTAATGTACAACACTCTGAATGCAGGTGCACTCACTGTGGGACTGTACAGTGATGTACAGGATGTACTCATTTCACAGTGGAAGCCACGGAGCCAAAACAATACAGGGTTAGTCATGGTATTAGATGTGACGGCTTAAAATGTAATATCTACCAGTAGCTTGATAATGAATCTGTTAGGGTTGAGGAGTGCATTAGAGCACAAGGACTCATCGATGGTGTAATAAGAATGATGTGGGGCATGGGCGGATGTTTGTGGAGACCTGACCATCATACCCATACGTACTTGTTAAATTCCAGACTCTGGGAAGGCGTTCCTCTAGATTTTGGGGTGTGGCCGTGGGGATTTGTGTTCATTCAGCCACAAGAGCGTTAGAGAGATCAGGTACTGATGTCTCTGGGGCGCAGTCGGTGTTCCAGTTCGTCCCAAAGGTGTTCGGTGGGGTTGAGGTCGGGGATCTGTGCAGGACACACGAGTTTTTCTGCTCCAACCTTCTCAGACCATTGTCATGCTGGAACAGGTTTGAGCCCCTGGTTCCAGTGAAGGGAAACTGGGAAGCAGTTTGGGGAAGAACCACATATGGGTGTGATAGTCAGGTGTCCACAAACTTTTGGCCATGTAGTGTATTTCAAGTCGGTAATGCTCTACTGTCTTCATGCGTTACAGTAAAGAATGCTGTCCATTTGTTCATTGATTGGACAGTGAGTGTGACGGGATAAATATCACAATATACTGCACTTAGTATGCGAATATAGTCGTTAAAGTGCACCTATTATGGTTTTTCAGATATTCCCTTTCCTGTAGTGTGTTATAGAGCTGTTTGTGAATGTAAAAAAATCTGAAAATTTTCAAAAATCGAAGCGCACGGCAAACGGAGTCATCGACTCCTAAAAGAAGGAATCGATTCTGAACAGCTGAAACGAGTCGTTAGTGATTCCAGCTTTTACTTCCTGTACTAACCTACGTGGGTTTGTAACAAAAAGCCCCGCCTCTGGTCTTCATCGGCTGATCGCTGACAGCGGTAGAACGATCACAACAAACTGGGACGTCTGACCAATCAGAGCAGAGTACGCTCTCTGAAAGGAGGAGTTTAGAACGAATCATTTAGAACGGATCATTTAACGAGTCGTTTGTGACACTGGGGGAAACGGTAATGCTGCAGTTTAAATTATGAGCACGTTAAAGTGTTTTTTGACCTTGGAGGCATGTAAATCTATTGTATGAGACCTTTAAAACAGAATTAGGCACGTTTCAAAAACATAATAGGTGCGCTTTAATACAATGCTTTAAAGTAAAGTAAAGTGCCACTTTCAGAGATTCATTTTATTCAGTTAAAACATCACAGCAGCTCCTCTTTCAAAAAGCCCACTGCCCCACTGTTCAACGGGCATTTTTCTCTGTCTTTCTCCCTTTCTCTCTCTGGCTCTCTCATTGCATTTTGCTGACTGCGAATGCGAGCTCCATGGAAACTGCTAATGGAGAGCTTTTTGGATCTTATCTCTGGCCAGCGCTGCAAAAGTCCTCCTCTGCTGAAGTTGCTCTTTAAAGTTTGATCACTAACACTAAAAGGCATGGATGCGGATTAAAACTAGTTTCTTTTACTGAGTAGTTGCTCAGTAGAAATCAATTCTACCTTGTAACACGTAATAAGCCTGTGTACTGGTGTGTCATAAATCCGGGCATAAAATTAGGAGCGCGAAACACTCTGAGTCAGGTTAGAAAACTGTGTGCGATACAACTAAGACCTGTTTAACCAGAGGAAGCATTGCCCCCCCCCACACACACACACTCAACCAACACAGGATGTCCTATCAGCCCCCCTCAACCCCCCACCCCCCAAAAACAGATTTTTCTTCTTCCTGTCTCTGACAGATGAGTGTCCTTGGCCCGAGTTGAAACCTTCAGGACACTTCCACATAGAGACACCCAGAATCCCCAGAACAACCCCCGCCACCCCCATCCCTAATACTCTTTAGACTTGCCTTAGTGTAAACAGCAGGTCCAGTACTCATAAATGAGCAACACAGAGCAAAGTGAGTAATCTTCAGTGATTGGTGTATAGCACCTGAAATGTGACCTGACCGCCATTTTGGAAAAAAAGTTACGCAAGACTTGCGGTCTTAAAAAAAAAAAAAAAACAATTCCGGTCATATTCAATGCCAAAAGTCTTACCTTGAGGTGCTGCAGCTGTCTGCGGTCATCCTCCAGTTGCCTTTTTTTGTTTTCTATCTCTGTTTGTTTCTTTCTCTTCTCCTGAGAGGAAACAAAAACAGTTTCAGTGTAACTCTATCGCATTCGAGTGGCGCTCCAAACTTACTCATGTTTCCCAAAGTGCAGGACTGGTTTACTCGCAGTTACTATAAACTAAGCAAGAAAACTTGCATGCACTGCATACACACACTCGACCCTGCACACACACTCACACGGGTTCTAGGCTGCGTCTCTAACTAATGATCTCATTCCCCTTTACCCAGTCTCCGATTGGCCTTCTCTACACAGAATCATGCTCGTGCATTGTACCTTCCAAATAAAATTTTTAAAAAAAAGGTCTTAATTAAGTTTCACAGGAAGTTCAAAGCTTGAGGTATTTTTTACTTTGATACTCGTACGCTTGCGTTAATTAATCGCACCTGTATTTGGTTTAACCTATTAATAGTGTTCGGTGTATTTTAGTCCTTTCGGTTATTTCCGGTAGTGAGCGGAATCCGAGGAAGAAGGGGTGAAGGTGGGGATGGGGGCTGTATGGATTTGCATGCATGTCGATCACATAGACTATCCAAACTCCACCTCAGAGACTGAAACGTGCCTGTACACACGTTCCTTTCAGGATTAGTGCAATCCTTGACAACAACTAACGTAAATGGAGTGTTGCTCCAGAGTTGAACAAAGAGGACTTTCATTTCTAAATGAACGCATGGGGCGTTTTACGGGCATTTTTTTTTCGAGGTGTTATTTCTGCAAGAATTACGAATAAAGTCATGAGATCTGCAGCAGACAGAAGAACATGCAGAATAAGCATCTTACTTACTGCTATAGCCTGGAGCCTCTCCTGCTGTGACAACGCCTCAGACATCCTGAGAGAGAGGGGGGGGGGGAGAGAGAGAGAGATGAGAAAGATCTCGAAAGAGAACAATGCAGTAAGCACCGTCTCTCTCCCTGTCGTGTTTTCTCTGTCGTGTCCGGAGTTTCTGTACATTTTCAGCAAGAGTCCAAGAATGGCTATGCATTCAGTTCCTTCCTTTGTAATCCAGTTTCTTGAGTTCGCACAATAACATGCACACCCATAAACATGCATTATCACTCTTCCTCAGTGCTTCTGGTTGAAGAGTTATGGTGCCTCATTGATAACCATTCTGAATTTATATATGTACACATATATATATATATATATATATATATATATATATATATATATATATATATATATATATATATATATAATTACTGTATATATTCTATATATACATTTTACATATGTGTGTGTGTGTATATATATATATATATATATATATATATATATATATTCTATATATACATTTTACATATGTGTGTATATATATATATATATAATTACTGTATATATTCTATATATACATTTTACATATGTGTGTGTGTATATATATATATATATATATATATATATTCTATATATACATTTTACATATGTGTGTATATATATATATATATATATATAATTACTGTATATATTCTATATATACATTTTACATATGTGTGTGTGTATATATATATATATATATATATATATAATTACTGTAAATATTCTATATATACAATTTACATATGTGTGTGTGTGTGTGTATATATATATATATATATATATATATATATATAATTACTGTATATATTCTATATATACATTTTACATATGTGTGTGTGTATATATATATATATATGAATGTTATTGAAGCAGATAATATCTGTATACACTGTGTTACACTTTTTTAACACTTAATATCAGACCTCAGTGCAGAGACATAAACAGCAGAAAGAATACTGAGTTGTGGAGAACGTCAGCCAAGATGGTACGGTCCATCAGAGAAAGAAGAAAATGACAGAAGCAGACACGATGTAATATGACGGGCCCTTGTGAGAGTTCTACCATCGCATCTTCGGTTAAAGGAGTCGGCGAAAGGTTTCGGCTTGGGACGAGGCTGTAATATTTCTCACCGCATTTCAGTAATAATGAAGCAGGGTTAACCTGGTTAACCTCAAATAGCATCCATTTGTCTCATTTCTGGCTTCGTGTTTTTCGGAGATCCGCGAGGGAGGGAATATCTGAAATATAACGCCTGCGATGCATTTCGGCTATCCGAGTCGTTTCGAAATCCGTTTTCGAAGAAAGTCAAGGCAAGTGAATGTGTGTTTAAAGAAGATTTTGTTACTCAGTGTAGGGCCCTGAAGTCACACGTTCAAAAGACAAGTTTCCTTAACAATGGACATACGATTATCAGCTCTTCCAAAGGAAATCAGTTACAGTTCCTGAACCATTGTACATTTTGGAAGCGATAACACGTCTCTTTTGTAAAACATTACACGGGAAGGGAAAGTAGGACTTAAAATCCACTTTCCTTATCTCCCGAGAATAGGATATGACTTGTTTCTCAGGAACAGGACCAGCTGCATTTTCTTGGTCTTCATAATAATTTTCAAAAATGCAAGCGAGAGGAAAAAAATGAGGGGATTTTGATGGAAAGACAGCTTTTATAGCTACTATAAGCCAAGTCTCGTGGACATTCCACAATTTTAATGCAACTACCAATGGTTAAAAACTATGACCACTCCATCCATCCATCTTCTATACTGCTTTATCCTTTTCAGGGTCACGGGGGAACCTGGAGCCTATCCCAGGGAGCATGGGGCACAAGGCGGGGTACACCCTGGACAGGGCACAATCACATTCACACACCCACTCATACACTACGGACACTTTGGACACGCCAATCAGACTACCATGCATATCATTGGACTGGGGGAGGAAACCGGAGTACCCGGAGGAAACCCCCGCAGCACGGGGAGAACATGCAAACTCCACACACACAGGGCCACGGTGGGAATCGAACCCCCGACCCTGGAGGCGAATGTGCTAACCACTAAGCCACCATGCGCCCATTATGGCCACTCGTTCATTAATAAATAAAAAAAATTTATCAATGACAAATTGCTGTTGTATAAGAGGAAAAATCGCTTGGGGATGTGCTGTTAGAGGAAAATAATCAACTGGATAGGGGTAACTCTGCTGAAAAAAAAACCCAATAGAAACCATCACAGAAATCCAAATGGTTTCCACTACAAATACCATTACGAACCATCAGCTAAGCATTAAAACCATTACCATTATTGGTCCTTAATGGTATCCACTAGACATAACATGCCACCAATAGAAGTTATAGAAATTAAATAGAAATTACCAGTAGAGACCCACAGGGACCATTACTGTTTCCATTAAAACCAATACAATTCCCATTTAAACCATTACAAATCCTATGAGGGTTTCTATTTATTTATTTATTTGTTTATTTATTTATTTATTTATTTTCTCATCAGGGTGGTAACTCATATCACAGCACGTCCCGTCTTACTGGATTCTTTCTCATAAACCCGATTTAGCAGAAACCGAGAGATTAACATAAGTACACATTTATAAAAATAAATAAATAAATAAATAAACCCTATAGAGGTTTTCAGTTTGGTCCCCCGAAGAACCCTTTAGAACGCTAGAAACATTAATCCTCCAAAGAATCCTTAAGGAAACCATTTTGTTTTCCCCTAAAAGTGCACTTCAGTGTGCAGAGCTGTTCTGTGGACAAATGGGGAAAGTGTAATGTCTCATTCGACGCTACATTTCTGAGACGTTTCCCCTTTATGGCTTCTTTGACTCCACGTAGCTCATATCCTTATATATTAGGATGTGTCATTTAAGAGCACTAAAATGACACATGACTGTTTAGAAGAAGTTATAACAATGGTTCAGCTTGGATGAGAGTCAGACCGTTGTTCCTCTGATTAAAAAAAAACAACAACAACAACAAAACCCGAATAAAATCTCAAGCAGACAGGTCTTAACTATTCTAGCAGCCAATAAACGAAAGGCTCAGGATATTTATTTTGGTCTCATTATTTATTTCACACCCTGCCAGTGCGCAACAACACCGACCCTCACCATCTTTTCATCTCTTTAAATTGGTACCATACATTTCCTAAAAATGTCACTCAGATGGACACACCAATGGCACTGTTGGAGCGTTTGAAAGATGAGGAGAATGGAGATCTCATGAGGGTCATGAGGGAGTAGAGGAATGCGCCGATGCCCCAGCCTACGACACCCTGCAGTCTGACATGTGTTTCACATCATAACCTCCCCCCTCCCTCCCCTCATACACACTCCCTCAATCCCTTAACATATAACACACACCACTTGTATAAACAGCAGAAAGAAGTGAATGAGCTTGGAGAGGATTGAGGCATCACAATGCTATTCTCGGTATGTTGCGAGCATGTCCTCCTTTTTAAAAGCAGGAAGGAAGAATTCTGAATATCTCTTTCAACACCAGGAAGCTCAGCTCCCAGCAATCAAATGGCCCCTGATTCATGTTTAATAAGGTGTTAACTAGCAGCATTATGCTAAGCCGGGCTCATGTTCGTAGATCCTGGCGCATAATATAAGCTTGTGCACGCTCAGCACCTTTCACTCCCTGCTCCAGCCAGCATGACGTGACAGCATGCAGCACAAAACACCGCGCCTAAATAACACACTCGGCTACTAGAGCTAAAAGCGTGCTCCTATACGAATGTAACACTCCCGAGGTCTGGGGCATACAGGAAAAATGGTGTGTCTCAATTTCTGCACGGATACATTCAGGGTTAGTGGGTCAAAGTTATCGTGTGAGTATTACATAACGTCGCTCATGGGTGTACTCGGCATCAAGAGATAAACAGCTGCACGTTCAGGGTCATTCAGCGACGTGAAGATCATATGTCTGTCAGCAAACAAATGCAAATTCCTCTACTTTTCACATGCTTATTAGCTAGAGCTAGCAAAAGCAATGTTTTGACTGGTAATCTGGTCATTCCGTCGTCGCAAGACAAAGAGGTTTTCATATGTTTGCTGAAATATCTCTGTATTTGTACATGGACGACTTACTAAGACATTAAGGATGTCGCTAAATACGAATATATTATTCAGAACGAACAGATAAGATAATAGAACTATATCTAAATGGATACAAATACAGACACAAAGAAGAGGCGCACTATTTGTTTCTGGGTTTTTTTTTTGTTGTTTTTGCTGTTTGTTTTAGAAAGGTTCACAGGACATCTTCTTGAGACTGGAGGTGTGCATTAGAACTGGCATCCTGGCCGACGCAACAACGAGTTACACGCGCGGGACGTTTTGTTTTCACGCGGGTGCGGGCGAGTGATCGGATATGAAGCTCGCAGGACAGAGAAAGACTACGCGCGTTAACATGATCACGCGGCGCTGCGAGATGCATTTACAACATCCCTTAGTACCTGGTCAGGGTTGCATTGGTTTAAGGAATTGTGAGGTTGAGGAATTGTCAGCCCCGCCCACTTTGGATTGAACACCGAATATAGATGCAGACATTTGGAGATATTTGGATCACCTCTCACGCTCTCCATTCCGCACATTTGCAATCAGTACACCATGTACGAGTTATGAGTCTCGTTGAGTCTTATGAAGAGCGACAGTGTGTTCCGCAGAAGACCTCCGCCTCCTGATGCCAAAATCACCTGTCTTTTAGGAACATAGATTATCTCTAAATAACTCCCAATTCAAACATCAAACATTTGATCGTTATCCCCACCCCACCCCCCTCCAGCTGCCCAAACAATGCCGGTGAGTTTCAGATAGACTTATCATCCTTTCATTACTAAGTTCATATCTATAAAACTATTCTCATGGGTAATAAAGGTCTCACTGGCTCACAAAAGAGTAATGGACCTCCATAACACTTTTGCACTCACTAAAGCCTGACAGATCATGAAATTCTCATAACTCGTCAAATTCTCTACACCTTAAGTTGCTACTTAAAAACAAACAAACAAACAACAAAACCCCACCCTTATTGTGTTGGCGCTTCTCAATGCACTGGAATGCTGGGGACATGGTTTTCTGAGCCACTTTCCAATGTCTTTGGAAAGCAGGAAAAGAGATTTGGACTGAAGGGAACAACTTTTGGTGACCAAGTCTCGCAGAAGTTAGAAAATTCCCCCAATATCAATGACGGCAGCTTTAAATCTACATATGGGACTAGTTATGAATTCGTCAGCAGTTCTTCAATATATGGATGATGTATTCATATGGAGCTAAATGAACAAACTATTATGAGCGTTTGGGAAGATGGTGGTATTCTCTTATAACACACTTTTAATAAATCACACTTTTATTATTAGGAGGCTATTTCAATGGGACCAGCTTATTTTTTTTTAATGTTTGGGCATATAAGTCTACTGGGATATATAATACCATACTGCTCATAGCATAAGCTCAATATTCACCGGACATGAAGACCTCCTGCAGTGGAACTGGCTAATCCATTTGTGGATTTGTGGAAGGTTGACCACCTTCGAAGGGCCAGACAATTGAATGATCACAGAAGCTTTGTGGTAGATCTATCCATCGAACAAACAACGTATATGTATGGACTTCGTTGGAAATAATTCCAACGAAGTCCATTGGAATTATTTCCAATGGACTTCAATGTAAATTCTTGAAACATTTCGAAACACATTTTTGTCATCACATCTTACACCAATTAACTGACTATTATAGCTCTGTTTTGTCCCTGTCAAAAGCAGGAAATGCAGGAATGCAAGGTATTTCTCTCCTCTGTAGAAATGACTAAAAAGCAACTGAGCTAAAACAGATGTTTTTTTTACACTGCATCGAGAATTACTTGTGCTGGCCAGCCAATCTAAGCGTATCCTTCTTGTTTCCTCTCTGCTTTTCTTTTCTTTTCTTTTTTTTTTTGGAGCAGATTTCACTGAGACGACTCGTCTGAGGGAAGATGACTAACAGCGCTGGGTAACAAAGTCCTGCTTTAAAAATCCCACGATTTCTGGCGCGATTTCTAATTAAGAAGTCGTGCCAAATATCAATCTCAAGGACTAACTGGTAATCTGACGTGATTGCTTTCAGATGTGTGAGCACGTCCTGCGTCTTGTCTCTGTTAACCACTGGATGTAAAGGTCAAGATATAGGCTTCTGAGTTCAATCACAGCAAAGGCTGTAAGTTAATGTGAGTGGTGTGTTTTTTTCCCCTTTATGTTTTACAAGAACTGTTGTAGCTCTTAAAACAGCCCCGTTAACAGCAACAAAGTGCAACGGCATGAAGCACCACACATCTAAATTCCCTATTGCGTGCTGGATTTAAAATGTGGCTTCATGTGTATCCACTATATTTAAAGAAAAGAAGAAAAAAAAAGGTCTGTCCATAAGAACAGTACTCTTCTCAAACAGCAGTGGTGTTCACCGGCCCTGTATTACAGCAATCTGTATTAGAGGGCCAGTATTAAGCACTATTTGCTGATTTCCATGCTTAAAGATCTTTATTCAAGTCACAAATGAATCACTACTATTACAGGTGTTGATAAGCTGTAAAATCACCAAACTCTGCTGGACTCCAGAGCCGCAGAATCTGCATTAAGTAATTTAAAAATATACTTGTAATGTAATATTATGTTGGCTGAAATATTAATCTGAAGTCAGATATGTCGTGCCAATTTTGGCAAGTTCACTACCATCCATGCCTGTGTTGTAAAGCCAGAAAAAAAGCCCAAAATCAAAAGTGACATTAGAAGACTTGGTTGTAAATGGAAGCCATTACAAAACCCTATGTGGCTTTATCCTATGTAGCATCATCAATGGTAACGCCAAAATAAAAAAAGTCTAGAGATTCTAGAAGTCTTTTATTTTAACCAAATAGGACCAATATTTCATTTGTTTGCTATTTAGATAGAATTTGATGCTAATGTTACTTAGCTAACTAGCTAGAGCTAGCCAGCTAGTGTACTTGCCTGTTTGTCAGATTATTCTGCCACTTAGCACAACAGCTAACATAATTTTGCATCAGCTATGAGGCTGACCAAAATGTAGACGATATAGCCTTTTGTTTGTTTTTATAACAGTTCTAAAATGAGCTGTATGGCTATATAACTGAGTCTAAGACCACCAGAACTAGTACTGGGTGGAGGATCCAAGATTTGACAAGGAAGGCAGCCTGAATACCAGCCTCTAGTGCATTCAATGCAGCTGCTGTGCTGCACTCCAGCATGACACGCTGATCTTTAGTCTGCCTTGACGTCAAGCTATCAGCATCATCTGCCAAAACGGGCCTCAAGTTCAGAGCATGAGATGCAGCCACTGAAAGCACATCAGAGTCTTGTCTTTGCATGCCAGGCAGCTATACTATGCTCTCTTAAGCTCTGTACTTCAATGTGCTGTTGCATTTCTGTTAACAGGTCTTTCATATGGCCCACGCCTGCTGCCAGCTCGTGTAATCTGTGTTCCAACACCGTAAATACACTCTCTCCTCCTCCATGGCACTGCTCAATGGACTCTTCTGCCCACTTTTGTTCCTTCCGCAGCAACACGGCAAAGCAGTTTACCTTTTTTCTTCCTGGCAAGCTGTGCAGTCATATCTGCTGTTCGCTTCACTCCTGTCTTGATGCCAGAAGAAGGTGATGAATAGACTGCAATATTTTTTTTTAAAGCCTTAAGGCCTTAATTCACACCGGAGGTGGTTTGGAATTTTCTTTCTTTCTTTTTTTTCTTCCCTTTTGGAGACACATGCGACAGTAATGCTTCCATTTTAACCACCGCTGAAAATGTAAGACCACCCACTAGTGTTTTACACAACATCGGTATTTGGGTGAATCTGGTGCATTTATTGCACTGAACTAAAGGGAATACGTGGTCAGTCGGATTTAAGGGAAAATGCTACGTATAATCGACCTAAAAATAATATTTCACATCAAAACATGATTTCATCGCTTCTACTAAATTATCATTTGAGCAAGCGACTGTTTTAAATTATGTAGAGTTAGTGCGATCAAGTCACGTAGAATGAACGTGATCTGTGAGGATGTTGGCGCAGAGAGGAAGAAATGACTATAGTAATAAACGTGTGGCCCAATAGCACGGTGGGTAATGTTGCTGCCTCCCGATGGCATGGGCCTCGGTTTAATCCTGAGCTTTGATGAGTGCTTAATTTAAAGTGCTTAGTGTTTAATTTTATTCCACTTCTTTCAATATACACGATCAAAGCATGTTGGCTGCACGAAAACTGCGATAATGTGACTCAATTCGTTCGTTTTTTTTTTTTCTCTCATCATTTTCTGTTCAACTTTTAAACACCGCTACATTCTTTTCACTTGTGAAAAGTGAAATTGATTGAAACAGGCTATGCTTGTGCAAACTATACTTCCATAGAAAAGTATACGAATGGTAGCAGTACATGAATGTACATGAGAAGAGACATTCACACTGTTTTATCACAGTTCCACTGTCCCATGTCACGTTTTTATTGAGCGGTGTTGTAATCACAGCTGGCCAACTCTGGGCTGTCCTCGTTCCCCAGGTTTCATCGACACAGTTGTACATTTGGCCATTAGAGTTCTAAAAATAAAACGAGCGGTCGTGCCTGTAGTTCATGTGAACCATGTGAGGTGTGAATTGACTGGACAGAGACTGCATGCCGCTCCTGACACTCGCATGACTCATTGACTGCGTTTACATGGACAGCAATTGACCTTATTCTGAATAAGGCAATATTCTGATTAAGGCGTTTACATGAGTCGCTTTTAGAATATTCCTTTCATCTACCAGTTTTACGTGTTATATAACATAGATGGATTAACGTCACGTCATTACGTCACCGCGCCACGCCGTCCGACGTCCCTCCGGAATTTCACGTATCGACATACAGTTGGTCTTCGTTATGGCACAGTATACAGTTTTGGGTGTTTCATTTTTAATTTTACGAAAGCTTCAAGTGCGGTTAATTATTTGTCGTGCTGTACGTGCTAATACACGACTGCTTGAAGCCATGGGCTGCGTCCCAAACCGCGTACTTACCTACTGTATAGTATATAGAGATACATGTATTTCTCCTACTATATAGCAGGTGAGTATGCGGTTTGGGACGCAGCCGTGCTCTCTTGTTTACCGTTAAACGGTCGAGCGCTGCCGTGTGCGTACGTGCCCTGTCGCACAATGCGGTGAAAACTCCCACACGACGTTAACAGTGTGATTAAGGTGTGTACATGTCTGTAACGCGACTAAAACAGGAGTACTCCACACGTCTTAATACGATCTGTGTTTACTCCGAGTATGACTTTAGTCGGATTAAGGTCGTCGATAATCTCCGTTTACATGCTAGTCTCTTAATCAGAGTATCGTCTTAATCGGGTTAATATCACTGACTGTGAATTTGCTGCTAAATAGATCCCATCTTCAATCGATTACTAGTTTGGTACTGCGTATTGAATGTGTGTGTAGTAAATAACATTTCAATTCATGCTGTTTGTTCATGTAGTGTATTAGCTCGCTTCGGTAGAATCATTCAGCGACCGAAGGTTTACGGTGAAATTTAAACTGCACGTTATTTTTCATTGTGAAAGATAGTAAAAAATATATTACAGCGACATGGTGGTGCATCACAAGTTCGATCCTAAGCCCTTGCTGTGTGTGAAGAGTTTCTCCGTATGTTCTCCCTGAGTGTGTTTGGGTTGCTCCGGGTTCTCTTCCACCTCCCAAAACATGCGTTGGTAGATTGGATTGTATGTGTGTGTGTGTGTGTGTGTGTGTGTGTGTGTGTGTGTGTGTGTAATCCTGCGTAATCCTGCCTTACGCCGAGTGTATTGTTTTTTTGATCAATGCCTATCAGACCATACGACACTATACGGCCAAAAGTATGTGGACACCTGACCATCACACTCGTATGTCTTTCCCGTGAGTCCCTTTCTAAAACCATGGGCATTAATATGGAGTTGGTCCCCGCTTTGCTGCGATAACAGCCTCCGCTCTTCAGCGAAGGCTTCTTACAAGATTTTGGGAGAAGGCCTGGAGAGTTGTTGGTGTTCAGTGGGGTTGAGGTCAGGGCTCTGCGCAGGTCATTTGAGTTCTTCTACACCAGCCTTGGCAAACCATGTCTTCATGGACCTCGCTTTTTTGCACAGGAGCATTGTCTCGCTGGAACAGTTTTGGGTTTGCCCCTTAGCGCCAGTGAATGGAAATCTTAACGTTACCACTGTCCATACACAGATATTCGAGACAATCGTGTGCTTCTAAATTTGTTTGGGGAAGAACCTGATATAAATGTGATGGTCAGCTGTCCACATACTTTTTTAACGTGGTTATGGTAAAACATAACATTTGCCGTCGTTGGTGTTTTAAAAATCGTGTCTTTTAAAATCCATGTATCCCTTTTAAACTTCGAGCACCTGCCCCTGATATAAACTGTGCTCACACTAACTATGACACAAGATTGGACAGTTAAGTTAACATGGGAAAATGAATCATAGCATTAATAGGTCAGCCAAGGTCAGCCATTATGTTCATGGTTTCATTAGATTGCTTCACTGCAAGTTCAGCAGTATTTGGGTGAAGCAGGTGCATTTACTGGGTATCTAATGAAACTGCTCAGTTAGCTCATTATAATTCTAGCATCATTTCAGAAGTGTGTATTCTCTCCTTCTGTTTATATCTCTGTAGTACCTAGTCTTACACTATCATTCAATGTTACAGTCTTCACTCTAATGATTTGCGAAATTAAGAACCGTAACTGAATAAAGACTACGCCAAATGTCACCACTGCCTACCAACTGGATTGAAGTGTTTTCTTCGGAATGCTAGAAGGAGCCAAAGGCCATATCACATGAGCTGCATCGTGGATCATTAATAATCAGTATATTATCATGTGTCATGTGACTCCATGCACGCATGTGTCATAAGGGTTTCAGTGATACTTGTCTATTCATGTGCAACAACAGAACCTTAAAGAGTTCATATGATGCTTTTGAATCTTTCCCGTGTCCTTCAGGGTGTATCGTATCTGTTTGTGCGTGTGTAAGATCTGCAAAGTTACAAAGCTCGTAGTCTCCCACAAAGGGATATATTTATTCTATCTAACCGAGAACACCGCTCCAGACCCGCCGACAAACGCCTCCAGTTACCCAGATGTTACTTCCGCAAACATCTACGTCACGGTTTAAAATATAATCATGATGCCGCCGTAATTTTAACGGTTTTAATTCATTAAGGAAAATATTGAACTGTATTTTATGTTGTCACTTCAGGACATAAAGTTAACCAATTAAGCCGTTATAACATCATATATGAAAGGTTACAAAATAAAAACGTACCGCTGTGAAGCGGTTCTGCTCGAGTCGTGCTCGCAAAGTCGGTTCCGATCGATCCGCTCGATCATCCGCGGTTTCAGAATCTGACTCGGGCTCGAACCGATACGGTTAAACCGACGACGTTATTAACTGTGTTTATAATTGCTTTAGAAGCCCTGGAAGTTGAAGCTCATGATTAAGGTAAGGGAAATGTAACGCCCGACACACACTTGTTGTTTTTGGCCAATCACAACGCAGTGGGTCAGCTGGCCAATCAGAGCACTCCGGGCTTTTTGGAAGGCGGGGCTTTGGAGAAACCGGAACTCAATCAGAGCGTTTCAGACAGACTGGGAATAGAGGTAGTGCAATAATGTACCGTATGTGAAAAAGAATGCGTTTTTTTGAACATTAAAGCATGTTAACGTATTCGATTCCACCCAATAAACAAAATAATGAACTTTTAAAATCATCATATGACCCCTTTAAGAAAATCACACATGGTCATTAAAGTTGCACTGTTTCTAAGATTTACTAATAACGTCACGTCCAGCATTACTGAGTTGTTCTCACTGCAAAGGCAATAACAAACTACCCCTGGGGCATCAGCTAAAGGACACCCCACCCACTGATTTATACCCCTGTTAAAGGCTGTGAAAGCCCTTAGGCTCCACACTACAAAGTGACCCTCTGTCCAGGCGCACAGAATGAAGCAAAGGCCTAACACAGTCATATGTTTCCCCCTCCGATTGAGAAACTAGACCATGAAAACCCATGCTGTCTCCGTGAGAGGTGAACCATGGCTGCCCGTGAGAGACGTGAAACCGTAGCGAGTAAAAGCTTTATGTACAATTAGCTCCAAAGCGCTCTTATCATTTTAACCAGCATTAAAATCTATAGCTTACATACCGAAGCTACTGAAATATAAAATATCCGTCAGTGGAATGAGTCTTTTGTGCAGTAATGTTTTTCAAGGTTGTAGCATTTTTCTCAGTTATTCTGTTTTGTGGCCTCATTTAAATTTTTCAACTCACGGTAACCTACATACACTCACCGTCCACTTTATTAGGAACAACTGTACAACTGCGTATTCACGCAACTATCATTCATGCAATTGTCGACTCACCAAAACTGGGCAGACAGACAGACAGACAGGTAGATAGATACAGTAGATAGATAGACAGACAGACAGACAGACAGATAGATAGATACATACATACATACAGTAGACAGACAGACAGACAGACAGACAGATAGATAGACAGATAGATAGATAGATAGATAGATAGATAGATAGATAGATAGCCAGCCAGACAGACAGACAGACAGACAGACAGATAGATAGATACAGTAGACAGACAGACAGATAGATAGATAGATAGATAGATAGATAGATAGATAGATAGATAGATAGATACAGTAGACAGACAGACAAACAGACAGACAGACAGACAGACAGATCGCCAGACAGACAGACAGACAGATATATAGACAGACAGACAGACAGATAGATAGATAGATAGATAGATAGATAGACAGATAGACAGACAGACAGACAGACAGACAGACAGATAGATAGATAGACAGACAGACAGACAGATCGCCAGACAGACAGACAGACAGATAGATAGATAGAAAGAAAGAAAGATAGATAGATAGATAGACAGACAGACAGACAGACAGACAGACAGACAGATCGCCAGACAGACAGACAGATAGACAGACAGATAGATAGATAGATAGATAGATAGATAGATAGATAGATAGATAGATAGATAGATGGATAGATTATAGATAGACTATGCAAGATGTTAAAGTGGATAAGTGGATCTCTTCTGTGGTAGTGTAACAGTTAAAAGTGATAAGAATGTATATCCTCCGGAGATAAGTATCTCACTTCAATCATTTAAAAAGTTACAGTAAAATCAGTTACATGTTTAAACAGCATTTTATTTCATTGTACTGTTTTTCCCCCAATAGCAGTGCTGAAAGCTACTTTCAGAGTGCCCGTATTTCATTTTTAACATGTAACCGGGTCATCGTGAGTGTTTGCTAAGCACAAATATTCCTGTGTAAAGAGCATGCTGAACTTGACATCTTTTTGTGCTGCTTTTCAGTTAAGTGCCCTTTCAAAGGGATTTGTCACAAAACTGCCCACTGAAGTGGAAGAATGCTGTTAGTTTCTATGGAGACCTCACCCACGAACTGTCCAAAAAAACCAGTCACACAGCATGAGCAGGGGAACACAACATTACCATAAGCAAGACAACCGCAATCAAAACGAGAAAGAAAACTGCTAGAGTTTAAAGCGTCAAATCATTAGCTCATACCGTTAAAAAGAGTGACTCCGAGGGGGGGGGGGGGGGGGGGGGGGAAACAATACAAATACACAAATTTCTATTTACAATCAGATTGGAAATGTGTGCTCACACTGTGGTGCTACGAGGCTAACATATCAGAAGGAATAGGAGCATAAGAGCATATTAGCATATTGCGATCAGCAGTCCGAAAACATCACAGACTTGCTTCAAGCTGTTGTTAAAGAAACTCAAATAGACGTATGTGTGTCTTCGGACGCCATGGTCTATTAAAAGGGGGATTTGGCATGCAGCCTGCCCAGTAGTTTGCAGTTTGTTGGTCATTAGCTTCCATTATTACTCCTAAGAGCCACATACTGCCACTCCAGGGTCTTGGCTGTTCAATTATATGTAAGGTAAGTAGAAAACGATTGCAAGTTTGATGTTCTCCTGAACGTTTTCTTTCAGAACTGCAGCAAACACAGGACCTAACCGAGACGTCTTGCAGCTAATCATATTGTCATACATCATATTGTGGGGTTTTTTATTTTTTCTCTCTAATCGTTTCAGACAAAAATGCTCGATTTTGCTGCGGCGCTTTTTTTTCTTTCCAAAAAGAGTTTTTTGTGCTTTTTTTTTTTTTTTTTTTTTGCACGGAATTGTTCCGCGCGGTCTTAAACAGTGATGTTTGTTTGGTAAATGAGACCTTTGAGCTGTACTCATGTTCGGCGCGAGGGCGTCGGCCGAACGTGCGTTGCGATGAAATGTCGCAAAAAATCGCAAGCTCCTGCGAAATATTGCGTTCATTCCTGCGATCGCTGAAACCCTGGAGGGACTGTTTGTGTGGTCGTAAGTCATAAGTATTCCTGCGTAGAAGAGACCGAGAGGCGTTCGACCCGAGGATAAACTACACGCGAAGTACTGTCTTGAAGTTTCAAAGAAAAATCGATGAGGATCAGACCAAGTTATCTTTAACAGCACTTAGGCTTAGTGAATTACAGAACGCTATCAACCACTCATGTGGCCTAATTGACTTATATACGATTTATGAGCAACGTATTAGTCGGGTTTTTCAAAACCGCACAGATCTTCAGAAGGGACCGTTCTCTCCCAAGGGGAATACTGTATGTGGCTCTACAGCAAGATTCCCCCAGGGTGACCGTGTGGAAGGGGTAAGGGCTCGGTTATTCAAATAGACATGGTCCCTTGGTGAGATTGCACAAGCATGAACACTAATGTAGTCGATGAGAGGCTGTGGGAGTGTCTGTGTAAAAGGCCAAGCACTTCAACCCCTTCACCCTGAACCAGTTGCTTCAGGAATCTCAGCAAAAACAGCCCTGCCCATATCAGATAGCGCATGCCTCCCTATTAGCAATGGGAACACTCAAGGTTCTGTCTGATATCCCTGCTACTTATTCAGAGTGACACAGTTATTCGGCCAACGGCAGACCACACAGATCATGTGCAGGTTGTGAAATCTCACTTCTCTAAATGGAATATTCACCGTGGAAGAGACTGAAGAGCAAAACACTCCATTAAACTGTAAGAATTCGCCCACTGCGAGTCTCCGTAACACTTTATCCATCCAGCAAACAAGACAGAATTGTCCTATCCCAATAAAAATGTCTAGAAATAGTCCAATCTGCATGTGAACAGTCAAGCACACAGTATAGAGACCACACTCATGGGGCCATGGATGCATTTTCAGAACATTAAGACAGACAGCCATGATAAAGGTGACAATAATAATGATGATGATGATGATGAAGGGACATCATGAAACCTGTTCATTCGCCAGCATGCTCGTTAATGTCAAAGACGTGTGCATGTGTGGATTGCATGCAGTAAGACTCCTGCACCGTTATTCCGGGATACACACTAATGCACCACCAAAATAACACCAGTACTGTGGTACAAAAAATAATAATAATAATAATACTAATAATACCGCATTAGGTCAGTATGTCCTGTAGGCCATGCACAACATCTAGGAGAATGAAAGGCATGCATGCATGCATTTTGATCCAGAAGTCAAATATATGACATCTCATAGAAGAAAAAACTCTTTTTTTTTTTTTTTTTTTAAAATGATGATTATTATTATATTGATTTATGATGAGGTTGTGTAGCTGCGTGTAATGCGTGCGCACATCTGCACGATCGCATCTGGTCGCCATTATTTATTTATTTATTTTCAGTCTGCACATTCCTGGCCACTGACACTTTAAGGATGAAAATGAAGCTCCAAATAAAACAAAACACGAACAACCTTTCCACATTCATTCATATCAAATAAAGCGCAGTGCACGCGCGCGAGCCGCCACAGCTGGAACGCATCACGGATGAGAGGATAAAGCGCTATCTGCAGGTGTGGCATCGGGAAGGAAACTCGTTCAAAGGGCCAACACAGGATATGCACAATAATCATTAAAATAATAATAATAATAATAATAATAATAATAATAATAATAATAATAATAATAATAAAAATTATAAAGACTCACGCTAGAGTGTGAGAAATCGTCCCCCAGGTCCTGTCCGCGTGTAACTGTGGCTTTTACTGATGCGGTTTCTTCTGTTTCTTTTATGAAATGCGCTACGACATCAATTCAGTTCTCGGTCTCCTCTCCGTCTTCCCAGTATCTGCTGCCCTGACACAGCACCCTGATCAGATCCTTTCAATCTGGACAGAACAGAGCCGAAATGAGATGATTCCGTGTCGAGCACTCCTCATTGCCTAATCCAGTTGGTCCTGTCCCCTTTTGTCGGGGTGTGAGGACTTCAGGGTGGATGGATATTTCAGGCTATTTTCATCCGCCCAGGTGATGAAAAGAGAGGTACATCTTTACCGCCCTCTCGTGGATGGGGAATGGGTTTCGGAGGAGCCTTAGACACATTTATTCTGATTCCGTTTCAAAACACCGAGTATTCTGCAGGTTTAGAAAGCATGATCCAGCTATACACGATCGAGCTATATATAATCCAATCATACTGTACATAAACCAACTATACACATAATACATAAACCAGCTATACATAACCCCGCTATACACATAACCCCACTATACATAACCCAGCTATACACATAACCCCACTATACATAACCCCACTATACATAAACCAGCTATACACATAACCCCACTATACATAAACCAGCTATACACATAACCCCACTATACATAAACCAGCTATACACATAACCCCACTATACATAAACCAGCTATACATAGACCAGCTATACATAAACCAGCTATACATAAACCAGCTATACATAGACCAGCTATACCTAACCCCGCTATACCTAGACCAGCTATACATAAACCAGCTATACATAGACCAGCTATACATAGACCAGCTATACATAAACCAGCTGTACCTAGACCAGCTATACATAGACCAGCTATACATAGACCAGCTATACATAAACCAGCTATACATAAACCAGCTATACCTAGACCAGCTATACATAGACCAGCTATACATAGACCAGCTATACATAGACCAGCTATACATAAACCAGCTATACATAAACCAGCTATACATAGACCAGCTATACATAGACCAGCTATACATAAACCAGCTATACCTAGACCAGCTATACATAGACCAGCTATACATAGACCAGCTATACATAAACCAGCTATACCTAGACCAGCTATACACATAAACCAGCTATACATAAACCAGCTATACATAGACCAGCTATACATAGACTAGCTATACATAAACCAGCTATACATAGACCAGCTATACATAGACCAGCTATACATAGACCAGCTATACACATAAACCAGCTATACATAAACCAGCTATACATAGACCAGCTATACATAGACCAGCTATACCTAGACCAGCTATACACATAAACCAGCTATACATAGACCAGCTATACATAGACTAGCTATACATAGACCAGCTATACATAGACCAGCTATACATAGACCAGCTATACCTAGACCAGCTATACACATAAACCAGCTATACATAAACCAGCTATACATAGACCAGCTATACATAGACTAGCTATACATAAACCAGCTATACATAGACCAGCTATACATAGACCAGCTATACATAGACCAGCTATACATAAACCAGCTATACATAGACCAGCTATACATAGACCAGCTATACCTAGACCAGCTATACATAGACCAGCTATACATAGACCAGCTATACATAGACCAGCTATACATAGACCAGCTATACATAACCCAGCTATACATAGACCAGCTATACATAGACCAGCTATACATAGACCAGCTATACATAGACCAGCTATACATAATCCAGCTATACATAAACCAGCTATACATAGACCAGCTATACATAGACCAGCTATACATAGACCAGCTATACATAAACCAGCTATACATAGACCAGCTATACATAGACCAGCTATACATAGACCAGTTATACATAATCCAGCTATACATAGACCAGCTATACATAGACCAGCTATACATAGACCAGCTATACATAGACCAGCTATACACATAACCCCACTATACATAAACCAGCTATACATAAACCAGCTATACATAAACCAGCTATACACATAACCCCACTATACATAAACCAGCTATACATAGACCAGCTATACATAGACCAGCTATACATAAACCAGCTATACACATAACCCCACTATACATAAACCAGCTATACATAACCCCCACGATACATAACCCAGCTATACATAAACCAGCTATACATAACCCCGCTAAACATAAACCAGCTATACATAACCCCGCTATACATAAACCAGCTATACATAACCCCGCTATACATAAACCAGCTATACATAACCCCGCTATACATAGACCAGCTATACATAGACCAGCTATACATAGACCAGCTATACATAAACCAGCTATACATAGACCAGCTATACATAAACCAGCTATACATAACCCCGCTATACATAGACCAGCTATACATAAACCAGCTATACATAAACCAGCTATACATAAACCAGCTATACATAAAACAGCTATACATAGACCAGCTATACATAGACCAGCTATACATAGACCAGCTATACATAGACCAGCTATACATAAACCAGCTATACCTAGACCAGCTATACACATAGACCAGCTATACATAGACCAGCTATACATAGACCAGCTATACCTAGACCAGTTATACATAGACCAGCTATACATAGACCAGCTATACCTAGACCAGCTATACACATAAACCAGCTATACATAAACCAGCTATACATAGACCAGCTATACATAGACCAGCTATACCTAGACCAGTTATACATAGACCAGCTATACATAGACCAGCTATACATAAACCAGCTATACATAAACCAGCTATACATAGACCAGCTATACATAGACCAGCTATACCTAGACCAGCTATACATAGACCAGCTATACATAGACCAGCTATACATAACCCAGCTATACATAGACCAGCTATACATAGACCAGCTATACATAAACCAGCTATACCTAGACCAGCTATACATAGACCAGCTATACAGAGACCAGCTATACATAGACCAGCTATACATAGACCAGCTATACATAAACCAGCTATACATAGACCAGCTATACATAAACCAGCTATACCTAGACCAGCTATACATAGACCAGCTATACATAGACCAGCTATACATAATCCAGCTATACATAAACCAGCTATACATAGACCAGCTATACATAAACCAGCTATACATAGACCAGCTATACATAGACCAGCTATACACATAACCCCACTATACATAAACCAGCTATACATAAACCAGCTATACACATAACCCCACTATACATAAACCAGCTATACACATAACCCCACTATACATAAACCAGCTATACATAACCCCCACGATACATAACCCAGCTATACATAAACCAGCTATACATAACCCCGCTAAACATAAACCAGCTATACATAACCCCGCTATACATAAACCAGCTATACATAACCCCGCTATACATAAACCAGCTATACATAGACCAGCTATACATAGACCAGCTATACATAAACCAGTCATACACATAACCCTACTTTACATAACCCTATACATGAGCTATACATGATCGAGCTATATATGATCCAACTATACTGTATGAATAGCATAAACTGGGCTAGCCAAAGATGAGGAAAGCAGAAACAAGATGACTAAACATAAGGCTTAGTAACGACTGGTACATAAACACAGAGTGTATACTTCGCAATGACTGTAATGACCATGAGTCCTTATATACTGTGAGTGAAACTGGGTCCAGGTATGCATGATCAGTAATCAGGTGGCCATGTTTGTATGGGTAGATGTGATAAAGTCCCTCAGTAATAGCAGCTGTTGACTAAACGAAGGCTTCAATTAAGACTGATATTATCACTAGTCTTCTCAGCTAGACCACAGCTTCCCAGCACTGCTCCTGCAATACAAGGGCTCCTGCACATTTTAGTGTTTTCCCTGCTCTAACACACATGATTCACCCAATCAGTTCATTAATTTCCCTTCCTGACTTCAAGTGGGTGTGTTAGAGCAAGGAAAAACAATACACTGTTCAGGATAGACAAGGACCAGGACTAGAACTATTTCAAGGTCGCCAGATTGGTCAGTTCATGCGTGTACTATTTTGAGTTACATGTCTGAAAAATGCTTCCTTAAGGGTATCTTGCACAGTAAGGAGTTCTTCATTTGGAAGAGGTTCTACTTCGATTCCTCTACAGGAGGGAAATACTTGTAAGGGTCTACATCATGTATAAGACTTTCCTCTAGAATTAAGGGTTCTAAATGTCACTTTTTTCCCTTAAAAGTGTCGATTAGGAAGTGTCCTTGGGCTACATTTGCGGTCCTTATTGTGCATTAGGCTGATTAGGTTAGGTTAGGTTAAGCAGTCAGTCACAATAAAATATTGTGTGCATACTTGGCCACCTAGTGACATGTTTATAGAAGTACATCAGCGAGAAAAGGACTTTTATCCTAAAACTTTTTTTTAAAAGGAAAGCCTGGTGTGTTTTGGGCTCTGATCCTTAAGCAAGCCCCTTTAACCCCAAGTTTTTGGGGGGTTTATTTTTAGATAAAAGCATCCTGATTATGTGCAAATCTAAATCTTTAATCGTTCCCCCCGAGAACCCTTAAGAGTATCAGGTTTAACATTTTTCCACTAGTGCAGCCTATTGATACCTCATGCAGCCAGCTCTTATCCTACCACGACTACGAAGTGGTTTATAACAGGACACGACGCATAGAAGGGCATCGGATTTTTGTGGAATATAAACAGCACAAAGGTCCTGTGAACAATGAATAACTTTACACACACTGTTAGTACCAACAGCGTTCAATGAACACCCAGTGTTGTAATAACACCTACAGGGTAAGCTGCAGTGTTGAACAAACATCATCACACTCATACTTAGCTACTTTGTAGGAACGAAATTGATGTTACATCTGTCCTAATGAAAAACAAATCAGGTTTACTTTACCCTATATATTTATCTTTACCTAACAATCAGAAAGATAAACTGTGTTTAGTCGTTAAGAAATAATTCACATAGGCAAGGAAAGGAAAAAGTACAATCTTTAGGGGGGGGGGGGGGGGGGATAACTGTATTGAACCATTATACCATTTGTGCTCTGAAGTTTAATAAACGAACCCACTTGACCATAACTGCCAGGACATTTATCCAAAGATGTCTGCGAATCATTCTATAGTGCAGACCTGTGACTCTTACCTTGGAGCCTTAAGACTCCCAAGATTTCATCTTTTTTTTTTTTTCTTTTTTTTAAAAAAATGTTTCAGTAGTGGAGCTTGTGGTTATAGGTTATGTAGTTGTTATAGCTTAGTTATAAAAAAATAATTATGTGGTCACTTGAATTTCATAATATCAACTTGAATCTAACTGCAATTCCAATAAAATTAGAAAGAGTGTTGTTAATATAATATAATATAATATAATATAATATAATATAATATAATATAATATAATATTGCAATTTTGAATACAGTCTAATCGTGTTTGGGTTTATTAAAAATAAATAAATAAATAAAAACGTCTGATGGCTCAAATATATACATATGCTGATACACTATTGACTAATACATCTATTGTTTTACTATTTGGATTATTTTCATAAATCACACATAGGCCCGTAGATTTATTTCAGCTAGAAAGGGTTCTTGGCAGCAACGGGTTTGAGATCCCCCGCTGTAGGCTCCATATAATGCTCTCCTTGTCTAGCAGCAATGCTCTCACACTCTCCCATCCTCCTTTAACTGGTTTCCTCTGCAGAGATTCTTTTAACAGATCGCATGCACACAGCAAACACACACAATTCTGCGCCTGCCTGCCAGTTGCCATGGTGACCGAACATGTTTTTCTCCATTTGCTCTGATCAGTGGGAATGTTGGTGGTGGCGCAGAATGCTGGAACGTTGCCAGCTCTCTCTCTCTCTCTCTCTCTCTCTCAGGGGACTCTCTCACTCATCGAGACACAAAGAGGCAGAGAAAAAGGGGCGTGGCCTTGTGGTCCAGCTCTGGATAACATCACAAATGGGCATCTTAGTGTGTCAGGCCGAATGAATCACGTCTAAGGTTACGTTACAAGAATATGTCCTCATCCGTCTGGTATTGTCACTGATAGAGTATCGTGAAAATAATCCCACGTACAGTAGGATGTAGAGAGACATTTGTGTTGTGTTTAATTAATCTTTGCTCCAGCACATATCATCTATACTCTATGGGGACCATAGCACCCTTTTTGATACGTACAGCCCTCCGTTCACATTTGGGAAATTACCATAATGCTAAATAGAATATTTGCCCTTGTGCTTGGAGTCAGCGTGACACACACATAACAAAATGCTGGATTATTCCATGGTGATTCTTTTACTGGATCTGTAATGCAGCCAGAGGCACACAATGTGCTGCCCACTCAGACTGAGGCATTTTTATTGAACCCAAGCTGCCAAGTCCATCCTGTTATAATCTTTGGCAGTTATATTATCAGGACAGCAAGCCAGTTCATGCAAACACGCTCGTGACAAATTTACACATAACGTCTTTTGACTTATAAATATGAACAAATATAATATAATCATAAGTGTAAACATATATAGTATAAATTGATAGGGGGGAAAAAAGTAGATCTTATTTAGTTCCGTCGTCTCATGTGGTTAGTGTGTTGTTTTGTGTAGCACCGTGGTCCTGGAGGAACGTGGTTTCGTTTCAGTGTGTACCCTACCAGCTGTATATGGTTGAAATGACAATAAAAGCCACTTTACTTGACTTGAGATGCTATATACATATACACCAGACAGCCATAACATTAAAACCACCCGCCTCATATTGTGCTGCCAAAACAGCTGACTGTCGAGGAATGGACTCCAGAAGACCTCTGAAGGTGTGCTGTGGGATCTGGCAACAAGACCTTAGCAGCGGATCCTTTAAGTCCTGTAAGTTGCGAGGTGCGGCCTCCGTGGATCGGACTTGTTTGTCCGGCACATTCTACAGACGCTCGATCGGATTCGGATCTGAGGAATTTGGAGGCCGAGTCAACCTTTGAACTCTATGTCATGTTTCTCAAACCGTTCCTGAACACTTTTTGCAGTGTCACAAGACGCATTATCCTGCTGAAAGAGCCCACTGCTATTAGGGAACACCGTCGTTACCCAGATGAGGACGGGTTCCCTTCTGAGTCCGGTTCCTCTCAAGGTTTCTTCCTCACATCATCTCAGGGAGTTTTTCCTCACCACCGTCTCCACCGGCTCGCCCAATAGGGATAAATTCACACACTTAAAATCTGTATCCGGTGTTTATATGTTTCTGTAAAGCTGCTTCGAGACAATGTTAAAAGCGCTACACAAATCGAATTGAATTGAGTTGTTGCTATGAATACTATACTTCACTCCCTTCTGTGTTCCCTGTTTTGTGTTCCCCTATTTAAGTTCTGTGATTTCCCTCCTTAATTGCTGTGCAATATGTTGTTGTGTTTGAACTGTGAGTAGCTTTTGTGTTGATGAGCCTAGCCTAGCCTAGCCTAGCCTTGCCTTGTCTTACCTTGGTCTAGTCTTTAGTTTTAGTTTCTTTCCTAGTACTGGGTTCTTTTCCTGCCTTTTGTTTGTTAGTTGTTTATTCAATAACGGCTCTCTCTGGATGCGCAACAGTAAGAGAGAACGCCAGCAGACATTCGAAAAGAACTGCAGGATGACCCGAACAAATTATAATTAAATGATTTTAATTAATGAGGTTTTTCCAGATCAAGTAGAGTAAATACCGGCACATGTCTAAAAATGCAAATTATTCTGGAGTTAAAAGAGTGTGCTTACAGACCTTAACCTTGGACTTTTCGAAAGGAAACCTAGCCCCAACACGTGAGTTGTCAATTGAAACAATGGAAAGGATAATAAAACTCCTTCAAGAAGGAAATCCATCACGAAGTGTGGCAAAACATGTCGGTCGTTCCCAGCCAGCTGTGTCTACAATTTGGTGCAGGTATAAACAAAATGGGAAGGGTATAAACGGATAGAAGGATAGAAAACAATCAATTTTCCCCACTCATTTATGATATGGCGTTGCACGTCAGGTAAAGGACCAGGTAAAGGAGACCTCAACAGTCAATGCACAAATGTACACTGAAATGTACACTGAAATTTTGGATACATTTCTTATTCCATCAATAGAAAATAGGTTTGGTGATGTCATGAAGTCATTTTCCAGGACGATAATGCATCTTGCCATAGAGCAAAGAGTGTTAAAGCTTTTCTTCAGGAAAGGCAGATCAATTCAATGAACATTTTGGTGGAAATAACTATATTTTAATGTGGAAAAGAATTCAGGCCGTCATAAAAGCCTAAGGAGGAGCAACAAAGTACTAATTGTGATTTTGTTGTTGTTGTTGTTGATGATGATGATTCCATAAGTTTTTCCTCAACATTGAGTGATTCCATAATTTTTTCCTCTACTTAAGCTGGAAATAAATATGCCATTAACTTTGTTTATTTGCTACGGAAAAAAGTAAACAAAAAAAAAAAAAAAAACGTCCGAGCATCAGTGTGATGATTCCATCCTTTTTGCCAGGGGTTGTAGGATAAGCGGTATGGAAGATGGACGGATGGAAGACAACTTTCAGATGTAACCACTTTTTTTTCTTTTTTTTTCTTTTTTTTTACGCATTATCATTATATTACTTACCTTAATTACCACTTCATAAATGCGAAAGCTTTTAAAACGCTCGACATTCGAGATGATGAGAGAGAGAGGTAGCCAGGAAATCAAAGGACCCTTAATTAAAGCTTTTTAAAATTTAATCAGACTGAGTGAATTGGGAATGAGAAGAGAGTGAAAATGTCACCGCCAACATGCTCCTTCCATTCTGCTTTGCCCTAAAGAGGGAATTCAGGCTGGTCGATGCAGTCACATCCATCATAAACTACATTCGATCTGATTGGCTTTCTCAGCACTGAGGTTGAACTGAAATCTGCAGAATCAGCTAACAGACTGTTAGACATGTACTGATTCAAATCAGCTGGTAAAGGCGCATTCAGGATCATATGAAATGTATGGATTTTAATGAAAGTACCTAAAAATGTACCTAAAAAAAAAAAAAAAAAAAAATTACTTTCATGCTGATATCTCTTGTGATCACACAAAATTCCCAGCCTTATGCCATATTCACAGAACAGATTAGTGCGTGTTCGGGATGTTAGCGTAGGCGTTTTACTGTAGCCTCGTCTAAATACACGCCTTAGTACGGTGGCATGTATTGCCTGTCTCTCCGAGTGTGATTTTAAAGCCCCTGCTCAGCCTGTCCCTCACATTCTTCTTATTAAAATGATAAATCGCTTCATACTGCTCAGCACCCGGATGCCATGGCAACAGCTAGAGCCCTGTTTGCCTGGAAGGAATCAAATAAATAAAGGAAAAGTACATTATGGACTGACTGTGGAGTATCGAGGGGGCGTTTGTAAAGTGTGAAGGATGTAAAGAACAACAGTCTCACAGATGTAGGAGGGAGTTCAGGTGGGCTTCGTAACGACGCCCAGTACCTAACCGAGTCTTCGTATCTGCTGAAAGAGCACAGTGCAGTCCCTCATTGAGCTCGGAACGTGTGTAAACTGCACCGGATCCCCCGTCCACATTCAGCACCGATAAAGCTATACGAGGACAGAATACACATAGCACTCATGCTTACATGTCATGCTTTGGTATGAATATTAATAGACTATAAAATTCTGTATATTTGATGACATATCTTATACTAGGACATATACAGTATGCTCAAAAGTTCTATATCTAAACCTGCATCCACATACACTTACTGGCTACGTTAATAGGAACACCTGCTCATGCAATTATACAATCAGCCAATCATCTGGCAGCAGCGCAATGTATAATATCGTGCAGTTACAGGTCAAGAGCTTCAGTTATTATTCACATCAAACATCAGAATGGGGGAACAAATGTGATCTCAGTGACTGGTTGGTACCAGATGGGCTGGTTTGAGTTTTTCAGAAACGTCTGATCAACTGGGAATTTCACACACTGACAGAAATGCCTGGTTGATGAGAGAGATCAGAGGACAATGGCCAGACTGGTAACTCAAATAATCACTCTGTACATCCATGTTGAGCAGAAAAGCATCTCAGAATGCACAACACATGAGGTGGTTGGGTTATAACAGCAGAAGTCAACATTACGTTATACCCCAGTCAGATAAAAACACGAGCCTACAGGCTCACTAACACTATAGGCAGCTGAAGATCGGCGACGTATTTCCATTCTTCAACTGTCCAGTTTCAATGAGCTTCTGCCCACTGTAATCTCAGATTCCTGTTCTTGGCCGACAAGAGAGAAAGCTGATGTGGTCTTCTGCTGTTGTAGCGCATCCACCTCGAGGTTCGATATGGATGGTGAGTGTATTTGCTACTTTAGGTGAAACACTGCTAAAATGATTGAACCCTTTAACCCTTAACCTGTAAGGACCAGGAATAAGTGTCAGGGGTGCTTCATGACCTTTCCATCTCCTTAGCTCTAATCATCGACCTGTTTAGTTATAATACCCATTTATTTCTATATTTAGATGAGATATTACTAGCTTTAAATCAATAAACAGGAAGGTATGTGATAAATATGAGAATCAAAAATAGAAATAAACAAGTGTAATAATTGGCAAATTGCCCTGATAAGAAGAAGAAGAAGAAAAAAAACACTTAAGGGTGTGTTATTATAGGAAAATAATGAAATTCGGTTCGGTAACATCATCACACCATACCGTTATTGATTTTACGATATGCCCTTTCATATTTTTTAAGCAATGTATAATCATCACCACATCATGGTACACCTGGTACATTTGATGAATCATCAGAGAAGGTTTGTGCTGATAATTGGCTATACAACATACCACCATTTTCAACACCAGTGCTCAGAAATGGTGAGAACATAAAAATGTACTATGTCTATTATTGTTCCTAATCTATTAAGGGCATGACAAAAAAAAAAGAGAAAAAATCATGGCGTATGTTATTATATACGCAGTTTAATTAAGCACTAGGTTTTCCGAAGTTGTTATATGTGATAGTTTGTTTGTGTTAAGGACATAGTCATATGAATGCTTGGATGAATGTTTATAGGTATACCCATGGTAGAAACAAATCTATTGATGAAGTATCGCCTTTCAATTTAGCTTTGGTTCCTGGTAGAACTGCAACAACTAATCGCCAATAAAATCGATAATAATCGATTATGAAAATCGAATTATCGATTAGTTGGTCTGCATGCAGTACATTAGCTCATTACGTTACTTCGGTTCCGAAAACACGCTTCGGAGAGTAAATACTAAAGTTGTGTCCCAAATGACGTACTGTACACTTACACTATGCACTGCGTACTCCACCGTCTAGTGCAAACGGGGGACCCCTAGTAGTCAGTGGTGTAATTGCAGGGGGTCTGTGGAAAAGTTTTTAAAATGTTTAAATAATATTATATATAAATGTATCAAAATATATTCAAATGAGATGTTTTAAAATTAGTCAATTTGCTTACTCGCAAATATCACGTTAGCTCAGCTGACGATCGTTCATTGATGGATTTATTTTAAATTGATTTACAAATGAACTGATAATGTGCAAAAACCTACGAGTGGTAGACAAGTTCAAGTGTCGCATTGATGGATAAAATAAACAAAGGATAATTCAGAGAGTCAAATTAAATGTCACACCGACAATAAAATGTCAAACATAAACTCTTGAAATGTTTTGATTTGAATGTTTTAATGTTAATATCATTAATGTTAACTTTTAATAAAATAAAGCAACATGTATAGAAATGACTGTTTAATATGTAGCCTACAACTGTTGTGGAGTGAGGGGGTCCGTGTGGATTGTTCGAAATATGCGAGGGGTCCAGAGCTCACAAAAGGTTGAGAACCACTGGGCTAGCGTATGAATTTTAGAAGGTAATATCGTCTCAAATGGAACACGTTAGTCTTTTACTAACCTGAAAGCTCGCCCCGCCCCCATCCGATTAATCGACCAATCGAAAAAAATAATTGGCCAACTAATCGATTATGAAAATAATTGTTAGTTGCAGCCCTGATTCCTAGTAAAAATTTGTTTGTTATTGATTTTCCTTTTTTGTTCCTTGAATCAGTTTGGAGCTCTGTGTACAATCTGATTGTCATGGATGATTCAAATAGAGAATGTCACTCTGTATGTTTGTACTGGATTTTGTTGGTTTGTTTTGCACCATTTCCACCCAAAACTCTGCTCCAGTTATACTCTCTTGGAACCCGACCACAGATGGTAAACTCCCGAGTGCTGTTACCCGTCGCACCGCCCAGAGCGCCCGTCTCTGTTTAAACCTGTACTTTAACACACTGTGATTAACCTCTCCATTAGGAACTCGGTCAGCAGTGACCCCAAAAAAAAAAACAAAACAAAAAAAAAAAAACCCTGAAAAATGTTATGAATTATTTCTTATTACATAAATGTTATGAAGAACAATAAAATATATCTTTGAATACATATCATTTTAATACATTATCATGCTATCATAGTTTTCCAACTGTGCTGAAAAGGTTTGGCAAAATATTATCGCAATCTGAAAATGATATTATTTGATATCTTCGCGTCTGCACGTCGTACTTTCAACGGGCTTCGTTTGCCACATGATACATAGACAATCACTGATCGAACTGAATTCATCATCACTGCGACAGGGCTGGACTTCCAACGGATACTGAAACCACTAACATAACATGCAGTAGTCCATCGGCAAGCGAGCACACGCCACAGGCGTGTTCAATGCCAGAGAAAAATATAAGCAAAATATGCAGACAGGAAATGTCTTAAACAAACCCCTTTACTTATGAACACATTTTCAGTACTAGAATCTATAACTATAACTATATGCCACTTGAGGCACTTCCCTGTGCTTTATCTTTAAGTGCTCAGAATAATGCATTCCTTTATTTAAAAGAGCAATAAAATTCAACTTTTTCCAAGAAGATTTTTGCAGGGAAATGTAGACCATTATGACATGGAACTTACTGTTCAATAAAATGACTTCCAGTGATTTTACCAACAGGTTTATATAGCCAGAAATGACAGCCTCTGAAATTTAAGTGTTTATAAAATGCATAAGTTGTGCACGAGTTACAGTCAGGATCCTCCGAGCACACGAGCCTGTAAGCTCCACGTGTCAAAATAGCTACATTCCCCCATTAGTGCACTACACTGAAAAGTGCTAAAAGCAGTAGTGGTAAGAACTACTACAAGCCAAGCATTTTTCAGTGCAGCGTTTCTTTAAGCGAAAGAAGTCGAGCTCCCTCCTTCACGAGGAGAAAGTTGATCGATTTAAACTCTATTAAATTGTTTATCTTAGAGTATTATTATCCCCAAGGCAATATATTCTAAGATAGTACCACATTAAAAGACATAAATAGATGAAATCCACTTGACATCATAGGCACAGACAAATGTGCTTAAAATCAAGTACCAACAGATAAAAGGCCACAATACAAAAGAGCAACCTTGCAAACAGACTTTTGTTCGTAGTTGAAATCTGAGGATTTTGGTAAATAAAGTATCCAGGCGTAGATGTTCTTCGTTAGGTTTCGTTGTGTTTCCAGTCTAGAGAGAGACGGACAAAAATATTGTGCTCGTTGTATTGGCTGAAGCGACATTTTCTGGATATGTTTCTCATTGAACCGTTCAGGTATTTCCCCTCACTAGTGAGCAAAGTCATCAAAACGAAAAGATGCACAAAATGAGAATGAGAGTCTGAGTGATGCATAGTGATACGTGTCCAACCTGCATCGTTTGTGCCCCTGGATGTTGTACCTTGTCACTCTTTGAACCGTCTTCCACCTTGCAGCTTTTTGTAGAAGTTCTCCTGGTGGCTCTGAGGGTTCTCCCGATCAATAAGCACAAGAGGGGTTTTGCAACGCAGACTGCGTCCCTCCATGTTTTGATCAAGCTTGGGGAGCTGGGGAGGTTGAGGGGGCTGAAGAGGCTTATGGGAATCTACGTCAGCCTCACCGGTCGAAGAGCACGGTGAGCTGTTCTTGACCTGACGATATCCTCTAGACCCTTCGCGGTTCAAGTCGTTGAGTTCATATGACTCGGTCATGTTCCCATTGGAAGTTCCCCTCCACTCCCAGGGATTGGCAGGGTTGGAGACCATGTGGACTACAGGGTGGTGGATGGCATGGGCATCCACTGTGATGATCCCAGAGCTGCTGTCACGCTCAGATGGTGGGCGATAGGGGGGTGACTCGGTGCCTGTGATAGAGGAGGTGGCAGAGGAGGATGACGTCTCAGAGGATTTGGGTGTGCTGGTCAGCAGACCCTGCTGCTTGGACATGGCAATGACTTGCATGATGCGAGGTTGGTTCGTTGCCCTGAGCGCACCTGGAATGTTGGCCCCACTCTTCTCTGTGATGGACAGCCATTTAGCACGGGTGCTCGCACTCTTCGGAGACACTGGAGGAGGGACTGGCGGCTTGGGGGGCATCACTACCCTTACTCCAGTTGGTGCATTAGCCGGCTTGGCAGGATGTGGTACGGTGGCACTGTATAATGTGGATGGCGCACTCTCTTCCTCAGTGGTGTCCTCACCTAGGTCTGAGTCCTCTTTACTGCCGTCTTCGCTCTGTAGACTTGCACTGCGCATCTCCAAGGACTTCTGCTTCCATTCAGAGACTAGCTGGTGTGAGCGCATTGGGTCCACAGGCACAGGCACCGTTACCAGCCGCCTTGCAGGCTCCTCAGGGCCTGCAGCTGTAGCTCGTGGTAAAGTGTTGCTGAATGTCACCATAGTCTCCTTACCCATAGGGCTGCGGGGTGCAAGGAGCTCTACATCTACACTGGCCCGTTTCAGGCTGCCCAATGATGCCTTCTCCCGCTGGATGGGGCGGTTCAAGCCGTCCAAGGAAGACGGTGACGTGATCTCTTCGTTACTCTCAGAGGCATGGCCTTTATTGTAAACCGAGTCGTGGCCTCTCTGGGCAAGAGCTCGCAGGGCATCCTTCGGAGGGGGTGGAGCAGGAACAGGAACGACTTCCTGCGCTGGTCTGAAGTTAGAAACTGCATAGAACGCCTGGGACAAACCAGAGAAGGCTTATGTGAACCACTTACTGATTATATATACGCACAAGAGATGCATTTTTTGTAATTAACCGACTGCACATTCTTGATTGACTGCGTTTTTCATTGATCTAAAATGTTCTAACATAACAGTGTATACAGTTGGAATAATGTTGACCGGCCGGTCTCAAATTTTGGTTTTGCAGACTTGATAAAGCCATTAAAATAAAAATGTCCATGGAAAACACTCAAATATATCGGTAGATATGAAGGGACCCTGATTCTCACCGACGAGAATATTTTTTACATCAGGCAATCTATTTCTGAACCGGGGGAAGAGATCAAGGCAAGGCATGACTGACAAGAAAGACCCCTGAGGACTCTCGCCCATCTTAGATGTGCCTTGGAAGATGGAGATATGTGCTGCAATAAGATAGGAAGCATAGCCTCACCAGGTACACAGCGATGCCAGCGCCAATGCAAAAGCCCACGTAGACGTCAATGGGGTGGCTGCGATACTGTGTGATCTGAGTAAGACCTGTCAGGGCAGCTGCGATGGCGAAGGCGAACACCAGCACAGGTTTCAGCAGCTTGGTGCTGTCTGAGATAGTGGAGTTGAAGTACATCTAGAGGAACAGACAGCACAGCAGATGGTCCATACCCACTTGCACAAATTCCTATCCACCAGCCTGGTAATTTGTGATATTTATACAGTGGCAGGCTGGTGGCTGAAAATGGGATGTGACTGGTCTATTTCTACACAATCTGCCAGATACCTTGCAAGATGATGCAATAAGTAAGTAATAAAATAAATAATACTTCCCTTATTTGAATACATGCAATAGAAAAGCTGAGCAAAGTGTGTGTAAATATATTTGCTTCTTTGAGCTTGTTCCTATTCTTTTTTTTTTTTTTTTTTTAAACCCACTACAGTTTTAATCTTTGCTAACACGGTTTATCTTGCCACATCAAGAGAGGGATTAACTAGGATTTGCTTAGTGGTACATATTGTTTGCTTTGCTCTTGTCACCCAACAGACACACATCCACACCAAGAGGGAGAGACTTACTGAAATATAAACAGCAGCAAAGGAAGAAAGAGTTGCATGCTGGGAAGGAAAGGTTTTCCTGCCACAAAGGAAAGCAAATGTCTAGAGTAAGGCAAAACCATGGAAAGCACTTGGGGTAAGGAAAAAGAGATAAATACACAAAGTGCAAAAATAAAACTAAGTCAAAATCCCCTTCGACTGAGGCTTTTTTTTTATCAGTAGTAGTTCATTATTATATTTGATCCTCTGACACATGGGATTATGGGATTACCTGGCAGAGAGAATGGCATGCTGGTCATGGCCAGAGCAGATGTCTTTAGTGATGTAGGGATTTCTGTCACAGGAGACTCCAGGGAAGGTGTAATTGGGCTTGCATACAGTCAGAAAGAAGGGTGTGTGGTAGCCAGTGGCAATTTGGATGACGTCAGTGACCAGTGCCGTGGCACAAAGACCAAACACGTGAACACCTGCAAAAGCCAGAATGAAGAATAGAACACTTCTGAGACAAATTCGAAATCTTTCGCACTTTTTCGCCTCGTTCTAATTAGCATACGATAATATGTACGCAGGGGTGCAGAGTAATGAACTGCATGTACTCTAGTTACAGTACTTGGTGCATTATAAGGGTCAAGTTTTTTTGTTGTTGTTGTTGTTGTTTTTTTTTTACGTCTACATGTCTCAAAAATGGCTGAGACAGTGCAGACAGATGCGCACTCTTTCCCAATTTATCTCTTAAATTGGGAAACTTCTAGTTATAATGATCTACAAATGATGCTTTCCAAAACCCTTGGAGATATTATAGAAGAACTTCTTTGATCAAACTATGATTTAAATATGTTTATCATGTCATCCATCAGGTCCAATCAGAAGTTAAAATAATCCGAGTGATAAGAAATGTTTTACTCCATCAAAGGCTTGAAATTGACTTTGAAATTGATTTCAACCGTGAAGAGAGTGACTTAAAGCTAAACCGGCATTTAAACATATTAAAGACATGATTATGTTGTGATAATATATGGAATGTTTTAATCATGTATAATCAGTGTATAAGATATAAGAGAGTATCGACGTATATTAATCAAAGAAACCGGGACAAGCTGATGTAGCTCCAGCTTGTAAAGGAATCGCTGAGTAAACATTCCTCATTCGGAGTTTGTATCGTTTTCTTCCTAGCTTGTTAACTTGTTTGCCAAGCTTTACATGTGGGAAGTTAGAAAAATACAGGATATGCACGGACTGATAAGGCCACCTGTCTCGGGGGGGATGCACCAATGACTCAAGAGCATGTCTGGGAGTTACTTTGCAAAAAGACCTCCTTTGTACTCTTATCAAAACAGATAGGTAGATTCAAAATAGGGCTATAAAATATTTGCAACCCGACGTGGCTTTTGTCACTTTTGTAATAAAAGTCTCATTTCTATTTGCCATCGAATCCTCGAGACACAGAAGATTTTATTTTTGCTGAAGAAGATTCCACGACAACATCGGCATTTCATAGCCCGATATCCAACCTGCGGATGCGGATGCTGCGGAAACAAGTACAGGTAAGCCATTAGCTAGCTGAGGGAGCTAAACTAGTTAGCTAGCTAGCTAGCTAACATCTTCGGAGGTTATTGTATGAAAGCTCTTAATTAACCTTAAGATGTCACTTCAATGTTCTGTAGTGATTGCATGTTGTGTTATATATATTGAAGTGCTGCTACAGCCTACAGCTAATTCTCAGGTGTGTAAGAGGCATCTTTGCTAGCTAGCAAGAAACCTGTATGAATTAACATGAGCTAGCTAGCTAGCTATTGAAACCTAGCAAACATCTGAGCTCTAAACAATATTTCACTAAGATAGCTAGCTAGCCATTTTTGGATTCATTTCAGTCGTAAAAAGCTAAACCGCAAAGGGTTTTAGGATATAAAGTACATTATGAACGAGATAAGGCAGTACTTTTTCAGAAAACTACGGTCATTACTGAAGGAGTTCTTCACCAGACAACTGATTGACTTATCTATTAGTCATTCTTTTAGCGTATGAGAACTTTGGTCACTTACCAACAAAACGCACAGTTCGGCGGAGGAAGGAGTTGAAATTGCATCCACCAGCATTGATGCTTCCCTCATTCCCAGGCCCTATCTTGAGTCTGGATTGCATGCAATATACAATACCCTCTCCAATCATAATCTAGACAGACAGAACACAACGTCAGACAATCCCTCAGACGGAATGCTTTCATTTATAGCTTAACAATATTTTCATTATAACATAGAAGATAACTGACTGACAATAAAGAGAGCAAACCAAGACAGTGTGGTATCCACAGAAGTCCAGAAAGGCCATGCACTCTTTTTTTTGGAGCCCATTAACAAAAAATGGCTGGTACAGTGGTAGAGTTACAGCCTTATAGCCCCAGGGTTGTGGATTTGATCCTCAGGTGACTATGTGGTGTTCGACTGTATTTTCCACAAATTTCCTCTTTGGGATCAATAACGTACATCTATCTATCTGTATAACCATGGAGACATCCCGGTCCCTCAAACTGACTGGCAATGAAACTGATCACCCATTCAGAATCACTATAGTGTTCACTATTGTATGGTCTAACACTGATCAACATAAGCCTGGATAAATAATATACTGAATTTTGACAGAAAAACAAGAACTTTTTGTTATCTCGAAAAGAAAAGACAACATTTGTTATCTAGAGATCACAAGAAAAATAAGTTGGGATCTCGAAAATGCAACTTTTGGTTGAAAGAAAGAGAAAAAAAGAAGAAGAAGAAGAAGAAATAACGCATGGCCTTTCTGGACTCCCGTAGGTATCTAAACATGCTTTCCAAACACTGAATAAGAATTTGAATAATATATTACATAATAAAATATTTGAATAAGGAAAAAAAAAAAAAGCAGACTCACTGTAGATCTTTCTCACACCTAAAAAGCAGGTTTAAGTTTCAACACAATGTTTTGAAGCACTTTTCAGGATTTTTCCCGCTCATATTACACTGATCAACTGAACCGAATACACAAAACAACCTGTTTATTTTCTCCCTCTTTCCCTCTTTGGGTTCTTTGTAGAAACCTACAACGGAATATTTCTTGATCAGAACCCCCTTTAGGAATCTAACAACACTTAACGATACAAAGAACCATCACGGAACGTCTGGTTACTGAAAAATTTGCTGAAAACAACTTGTCATAAGAACAAGTGTCAATCAGGACATTTTAAAAAGCCTAAATCAATGCCAGTAAACATGCGATGTTTTGCCACTTGTCCAAAGAGGAACATTAAGAACGAATAAATGGTGGAAGATCTAGACTTCAAGATGCTGCTCATACTGCAAAAGGTACTCTCGGTCATTGTAATGGTATTTATAACAGTCGAGTGCACTCACAGAAGCAGCGGGGCCAGCGAAGGCGAGACTCAGCAGCATAAGCAGGGGGATAAGTTCCTCTCCGCTCTCCACGTAGGGCATGCTGAGTGAGCGATCGTGGCAGCGAAAACCCACCTGCGCTGGCTGCAGCACATCCGTCAACTCCAGGAAGTACAGCGAGACCATAGAGGAAGCCACGATGGGCAGCTGCGAGTCACATGACCATGGAATTACTAATCCACTACCAAGCAAGAAACTATTACGCTGTGTTAAAGCCAGAGCCGCATCAGTGTCTATGATGCTCTAGACGCATTGTTTCCCAATGCACGGCTTTGTCATGTAGTGCCTACTGAAAAACCGAACCAAACCACTGTGCACTACAATTACTGGCATCCCTCATGAAAATGAGCAAAAATGGAAATGGATATGAAACGAATAGCACGTGCGTAAATAACAAATAGGGGTTCTGTGTAGTTGTATCATGGAATGCCGTTTTTTTTTTTTTCTTAAAATCAATATTTGGGGACGTTTCCACGGGTTAGTCGAACAGGACTGAGCGTCTTCCTGTGATATCTATAGGGTTAGAGACATCAAGATTGTGGGCACAACTCCATGCAGAACACTTCAAGCTTTCTATATTTTATAAAGAATCCTTATATGATTTGGCTTGTGTACGTGGACGTAAGAATATAACCGTCTTTGAATTCAGACCACGGGTTTTCAGTGATGTTCCAATCCAAAGAATGAGTTGGGAAAATCTTTATTTGTGTTCCCGTAACCATTTCTGTGCTGACTCGGACGTGATAGGATCATCATCTTGTTGAAAAGGATCTCTGGCTGATCTAAGTCTGAGGCAGAGGCAATCAGTTTTGGTCTAAAATACCCCAGTACTTCGCAGAATTCACAATGCCATCCTTTTTCAAAACAAACACGATCAAAGCGAATATTCAAGTGTTCTTTTTTTTTTTATCAATTTTTAATGATTTAATATTTTTTTCTTTTAAAACTATTTTGGTCCTGATTTTGTGTACTTTATCCCAGATGGCGCAGCAACAACCATCTGCCTCTTTTGCACTGAAAGCTCTACGATATTTCTGAAACCTGAGCGCAGTTTAAAAGTAATATAGACTTTATTTTTCAAGAATGAGATTTATTCATTCATTTGATGTATTCCTTAGAAGTTTCAAAAATTTTGCCACATATATTTTTTTTGGGGATACAAGCAAAGATTATATGATCTTCTTTGGTGCTTATTTTCATGAAAAGGTGCCAATAATTATGGACATGGCGGTATGGTTAAACAGCACACACCAGTGATATTCGATAGCAGCGCTCACCTCTACAAAATAGAAGCAGGGTAATAACGTTAAGCTGTCTTTGGGGGGTTTCTTCTTGGTGGTTTCTCGTGCAGGCATCATTATGGATTCTCTCAAACGTTGACCTGAAGAAAAAGAATGATTTGAGGGTTCATATTCATCAAGCTAGTTCCCATGACAGTCATCTTACAGAGAGCAAACGAAATCCTTCAAACGAATTCAGTTCTTCTCCACTTCAAAAGGCGACCCGGTGCGGTAATAATCTCTTACAAACAGAACAGATTGTTTCCAATCTAAATAATCCTCCTCCCTGTAATGTGAAAATATGATGCGAACGGAAGCAGTAGATCTGTCCTTTGTGCAATCACGGAACAGAAATAAATTCATTCTCTGCCACGGATTCTTTAAATCACGGTGAGAAGCGAATCCGTCTGCGTGTTTGTGCTGTGAAGCGCATTCTTGGTCTCGACTCTGCTAATCTGCTAATTGTCGAGTCTAAATTAGGTTGAACTGGGTAAGTTGGGAGGAAGGAAAACGCCAAAATGTGCATGGATTGGTACACAGTCCAGGACTGAGGACCAGCGATGCCCAAATGAGACCATCAATCAATATTCTTTTTTTAGATTGTGGTTAAAATGATAATGTGATCATCATATAGCTATAAAAAAAAAATAATAATAAAAAAAAAGCTTCTGGGTGTTTAGTTTGCAGCCTGGATATAGATGAACGTCTTCTGTGCTTCCATTATGTAGCTCGTTACAGCTTTTCCAAAAAGACACACTGCACATCCCAATTTAGATCACACATGTATCTTAAGCCACTGTTTCTATAGAAATGAGAAATGGGTAAGGGCTAAGGCTTTCCCTGCTTCATCCCTAAAGACATGTACTGAGTTAACATAGTACAAAAAGCAGTAGTACACTGTAAAACTCCATCCATCCATCCATCTTCTATACCGCTTTTCCTTTTCAGGGTCACGGGGGAACCTGGAGTCTATCCCAGGGAGCATCGGGCACACGGCAGGGTACACCCTGGACAGGGTGCCAATCCATCGCAGTTGAGGAAACGAATTACCTCAGAATTTTTACGTTGATAAATCAATTTCTTTAAGCCAAACACACTTAACTAGAACAAGTCTGAGTTAAGTTTTTGTTATATTTAAGTGTATTTGGCTTAAAGCTTAAAAATTCTGAGGTAATTAGTTAAAAATTAGGTCATTTTTTTGAGTTAAATGAACTGTCCGGTTTTACAGTGTAGTAATAAAAGAAACATATATATATGTATATATATGACAAGCCAAATAAATATACAGACAGTATATAGTTTTCTAATGCACATATTATAGTTAGAACTCATAGTGAAACGAATTTTACCTTTCCGACATTTTCTAAACTGGTATATCTAGCCACTCGCATTGTTTTTCCTCTTTCCAATAAATTCCTGAAGTGTTGCGTTTTACATTTATAGTCAAGTCTATAAGTCATGACATCATTCCATTAGTATACACATAGCGGAAAGAACTGCCGTGTCCCCATTACCGTGGCACACACAACACTAAAGAAGCACAAAAAAAGGACTATGTTGCTGTGAAAAACACAATAGTGTAAGCTGAACAATACAATAATTACACAGGACATTACAAAACAACAACTGCACTGGACAGGCACGACCGAGTACACACTGAATATCATGTATACAGGAGCGTTGTGTGGATGAGCTAGGTGACACGGTTCCAAATGAAAAGTCTTGTCCTAAATAGCAGCACATCTGTCTTTGTAAAAACTTCAGAATACAGGCAGAACGGCAGCATTTATACCATGGTAAGGTTGAATTCACGGATCTGATTGGTCAGAAGGTGTGCGTTACTTTTTGTATAAACGACACGACTCGGACAGTGGTTCCAGCTGTAACATTAACGCCAGGTTTGTATTTATTTCATATTAATGTGCTCATTTTAATACATGATTGTTTCTATAGTAACAGCTCATACACAGGAACTAATAAGAAATATATTATATATATATATATATATATATATATATATCATTATTTTTTATTTTTTTTTAACAACAAAAATTGTTGATGTGGTGAAATTTTTTTTCTCCGGTTTCTCTGTAAAATGACAAGCTGTGTTTTTAAAAGCGGGAGACAGAGAGAGAGAGAGAGAGAGAGAGAGAGAGAGAGAGAGAGAGAGAGCGAGAGAGCTAGAGAGTGCGTGCTACGGGTGCTATAATGTCAGTGAGAACAGCAATTAACATGTCAATTATCATTGAATCTTATTATACAACACTTAGTTCTGGTCCATTAATTTGATTGGACGAGTGGTGTTCCAAGAGTGGCTATATTTCTTATAACCTGACTGGGACGTTTCACTGTGCGCATCACTCCGCTCGTCTGCGTTCGCCGTGTAAAGTTCCACTTCCTAGTTCGGAACCGTTCCTATAGGGAGCTAGCCGACAGTCTATAATGTGAGTGTAGCTTCTTTGGGATCTATTTCCACCAGCAAAAACATAAACAGAACGTTTGGCTGGCCGCAATGTGTCCAAAATGTCGCTTAATATTCATTTCTTGTTTATAGAATTCGCAATCGTGCGGTTATACCGATATCGACACAGCTGAGATTACCTACAGAACTCACCCTGTAGCCTCATGCAATATAATAATGAGCCTTTATTGGTCACATATACACAGTGAAATTATTTTCTTCACATACCCCAGCATGTCAGGAAGTTGGGGTCAGAGCGCAGGGTCAGCCATGATACAGCGCCCCCTGGAGCAGAGAGGGTTAAGGGCCTTGCTCACGGGCCCAACAGTGGCAGCTTGGCAGTGCTGGGGCTTGAACCCCCACCCTTCTGATCAGTAACCCAGAGCCTTAACCGCCAAGCCACCACATGCTTACGTAACTATAAACCATTAAAAAGCATGACATGCCAATCATTAAGAAACAGTACATTGTAATCATTGGCAAATCATTGTGGTATATGTGGAATAACACACCTCAGACTGTGAAGATATATGAAAATAATCCGCTTCATGTACAAGGCATGTATTATCTTTGTATAACAGCACAGTCGTTGTGTGTTGTGCGTTCCAGAATGGTGTTTCTCAATCGGGGGACCGCGGACCCCTTGTAGTCCATGTCATAATTACAGGAGCTGCTTATTATCCTTATCCTTAACAATCCATGGATTAATATATATATATATATATATATATATATATATATATATATATATATATTTTTTTATTTATATATTTTTTTTTTTTATTTATTTATTTTTTCTTAACCTATATGCTTAGTCATGCACATTCACAACTCACTCACTCTCGCAGCTTAGCTGTTCATTCTGGAATGATCTACAGTATGCTCACCATATCATTAGTATTACAAGCGTTGTTTGTATTATATCCCATAGCCTACTGATGGGGTTAAAATAAACAAACGATGATTCAGGGTGACAATCAAATGAAGTGCAATGTTAGCAATACAATGTGTGAATATTTTACTCAGGTTTAACACTGACGGGTGTGTAATGAAACGTCTGTTCCGATGTGTGATATCTAATCTTAATGTACAGAAATGTCGCTGCTCGTGTTAAAGCAATGGGACTAGTAGTAGTGTGGGTGGGAAATGTTTTATGGAAATGTTTAAATCGGTTCATTTGGATGTTGGAGGGCAGCAGGGTGTTGAATCTGTGTAGGGAATGAAGCTGATACAGAAGCGAGCAGCATTCACCGTTGTGGGTGTTGCTGTGAAAAGGGCTGGGAAAAGTCATGCACAATGATGGAGACCTTGCAGATGCTGTGTTTATGCAGTCGGCTTTTGTGTCATGTATTCCTGCACAGTCAGACAGGATGTTCTTTATGGTCCAATCTAATACGTTCATCATTCCTTGTAAGAAATTATAATATTTCATATATATTTATATATATATATACACACACACAATAATTCTGCACAAAGTCTACATTGCATTAAACAATGACGATGAACGGAACTAATTTTATATGTAGGAATGTGCGTTCATTGTTAATCTCACCATTGTATATGTTCCCTTACTTGCTGTAGTCATTGCGGGTGTAAAAAGCAATCTAGCGCAGCATTATTTTATCCTCCTCTAGTTGGTATTGTCAGCCGAGACTAACCCATGTTTCTAAATTAAATATTGCTACTGGATCCATCACCCTGACTGTGATCATCAAAACATCGTATTCCTCTAAGAATGTCTGGGTTAACATTGAAAAGCAAGCGTTGCAATTTCTTTCCACTTATCATAATAACTACAATTACAGCACAGATGAGAGAAAGTTGGGTACGAAAGTGTCTTTCTACCGTTATCCTTTCGCAATACCATATTAAAATGCCAGATCCTAGCTCTTTTTCCATCCTAGATAAATACAGAAATACAGAAATGGACTTGTCTCATGCCGAGTAAATCATTTACGTTACTTTTTTTTCTTACTACTTAAATCCATTGAGTAACTGGGACATTTATTCTTTTTTTTTAAAATTGTGGTTAATGTGATCATAATCAGCTCGATCCAATTGGTATAGCTGTTTATAAAACAGCTACGAATTCTCAAACCTGATTGGTCAGAAGGTGTTGATAGATTTTCTATAACGGCATGGCTCTCACAATAGGTGTAGACTATGATATGGTTTCTGGAAAGTGAGAAAAGTTTCCATTTTTGGAAGGAGTCTCCGGTTTCAGGGAGAATTCACCCAGGCCATTGCACGGCACCACATTTACACCAAGGGGCAATTTAGCATCCACCTACTGGCATGTTTTTGGACAGCAGGAGGAAACCCACACAGATTGGAACGTGAGGATCAGGTGAACCTGGAGCTGTGAGACAGCAATGCTACCCATTACACCACCGTGCCTCCGTGCTCCTTATGCAATATGTTAAAAATGCGGAAAGTTACACGGAGTTTCCAGACAAACAAGCTGTTTTGCTCAAAAGTCCTTGTGCACGCAAAGTGCATTTGAAGCTTCAGGACGTGAAGCCAGTGGGTATTTGAAATGCTTGATGTTGTAATTGCTATAATCATCAAGCATTATGAATACCAATTGATTGCACCTCTTAGAGCTTCAGAAGCATTTTCCTTACACAGCTGATGAAGGACTTTTGTCCAGTTTCTGTGGAAACTACATTGCAGTTAATCCCCGGATTTTTCTTCATACAATCATGTAGTTGCCTAAGCTTCTGGACTGTACAATCTGCAACCTGTAAATTCATTTTCATCATCTACAAAAAGACTAATATCTGAATAGGCTAGATATCGTTGGTTTTAAGGGGGTAACACAGGAATTCCAGAGTTGTGTTTATGTTTAGACCATCCTGAGTTCCTGAGTAGGAAGTTGAGAGGGTGTTTTCTTTGGGGGTATTTTCTGGTCTGTGGTCAGGAATGATAAGTTATGACCTTCAGTCTAAAGCAGCATAAACATGGAGATAACAGTCACGGAATGAGACTATAAACGGAAGCAAGCGCAGATCAAAGTCTTTATTCTCAAACTGAAGTCCATCAACATGAAACGCGGTCTAGACTGGAAGAGATATCGAGGTTTAAACGTGAAACTAGATTCGAGGCAGGGAACAAGAACAGGACACGAAAACACAACCGCTTAGCATACTTAACGTATTCACCGGTACATTCATTCGTTCAGTTAATACTGCGCGAAGTGCACAGCAACACGAGGGCTTTAAATAACAAACATAATCACGCTTGAACCTAGACAGCTGGGACCAATAACGACACACCCTCGAACATCAACCAATGAGTGAACAGGAAAAGAACAAAACCAAAACAAAGGCACGTGCCCATAGGAAACAGTTCTCATTCCATAATCTCATGCATGCGTACGCTCTGCAGCTGTCCGTGCACGCCGCAGCGCCATCTGCTGGCGAGATTGTGACAATAACTGATAATATTACATGTTACTTATATCTAAAATCATACTGGAGACATGCTGGATTCACTACCGTGGTAATGTGGATATACCATAAACCCGCATTACATTATTCAAATTCTCAAAGTGAATAGACTCCCAATACCGCCCCCCCCCCCCCCCCGCCACAATCACCACCACCACCACCGAATAATTAACCGTAGGCCACAAATTGTGAAGTTCCCACTACATTTAAAGCCATGGGCTCAAGTTAAACAATTTATGGCCTGTGCAATCTCATAACATAATAATTAGTGGTACCGGAGACATCAAAATTAAACATCAACTGCTGTTTAGACCATCCATCCATCTTCTACCGCTTACTCCTTCTTCAGGGTCGCAGGGGAACCTGGAGACTATCCCAGGGAGCATGGGGCATGAGGCAGGGTACACCCTGGACAGGGTGCCAGTCCATCACAGGGCACAATCACATACACATTCACACACTTTAGACACGCCAATCAGCCTACCATGCATGTCTTTGGACTGGGGGAGGAAACAGGAGTACCATGCAAACTCCGCACACACACAGGGCCCCGGCAGGACTCAAACCCCAGACGTGTGAGGCGAACATGCTAACCACTAAGCCACCATGCACCCCGGTGTACGTATGTAAAAAACATACATACATACCCTGTATGTAAAAAAAAAAAAAAATGAGTTCCGTATCTTGTCAAATCGCTTCAACTGGTGCCTCAATACAAATGACATATAGTGAAGGTAAATAGAAATGTTCGAGTTTTAAACAGCTAGTTTTAGATCGGTTATCAGAAATTGAATTGAACCGAGTCCTACTGAGAACAAAATAACTTAAAACAAATCAATTTTATTAAACACTTTTATATTTTGCTCCTGTGATATGATCATCTGTTTGTCGTCCCCCCCCCATGCAATGCAATCAGATCTAGTTTCAGTCTACACTTGTTTATTATCTTCACTAATTCCAAAGATGAAATATCTCCATGATGTTGGAGTCAGGTTTTCTTTTATTAACCACGCAGAAGTTCTCAAATAGAGTGGGATCGACTGTTCTCTACATGCCTTGATGGAAAGCCACGGGGCTTGTTTTCGATCTACGTGTATATTGCACTCTTCACTTCATCATTTCTGCTGTGTTAATCTCATTTCCCCCTCACATCAACAGAGCTAAGATCAAACGTGCTACCCAGTATAAACCACGGTACCCCCCTCTCTCCTGGATCTATATTTCAAATGTTTTCATTTATCCACCAGTGTCCTCTGTTCTTTTCATTTTCGCTCTAGGTTTCTTTCTCTCGTTTTCAGTTCTGGTCTAGTATGGCTTGGTCATTTTGGTCAGTCTTTGATTTGCATGAGCGCGGCGTATTCTGTTCGGTTTTCCTCTTACCCTTGTTCTTCATCACCATCTTCTCCCACTGATGTCAAACGTAACCGTTTCGTGACGATTTAAAATCTTTCCTCGCGTTTCCTGGAATCTTCTAGCTTTAGCGTCGGACCTCCTGCTGAGACGTTACCCACAATTGCAGCACTAATGCGGATTTTAAAAAATAAATAAATCATATTTGATTCAAGTTCCTTGAGTGTCAAGAGCTCAATGCCCAGCCATCACCCAGTGAAAGTCCCCATGTACCCAACTTTCACGTCAATCCTCGTGCATTTCAGCTGGACCAAACCGAGTACTTGTTCTTCGTGAAGACAAGCTGTCTTTATCTTTTAAAAAAACACACGTTCCTTCCAGCCTGTGAAGCAGTCCTGAGAGCTCTCCAAGTCAGTCTGAGTGTGTATGACTGTGCTAGGCATCGGATTCCTCGTTAAACAGACTATCTCCGTGGTCACTCAAGGGCTTCCAATACAGAGCAATTTAACTGTATGCCTACACGGGGACTGCACTCTTCAAATGAGGATTAAAACAAGTGTGCAAATGCCGTCTTCAAATCAGTGATCTTTCTCCAGAAAGATCCGGCACATGTAAGCATTTCACGTTTATTCATAAACAGGTAAATAATGCTGAGTTATATATACATTATACATATATACATATATATATATATATACACACGACTCATCTAACACGCTCATACTCTATAATACACATGACTCCTTGGGAGTAGATAGACAAGCAGACAAGATTTGACAGTGGCGGAATATGAAGCCCTGAGCATGATCGCAAGATTTGATCAGATCCAGTGCACGAAGAGATGATGAGGAAATCTGCATTCCACTGCATGGACACTTTGATGTGCGGTTGATCAATAACACACTGACTGGTGGCACTTTATAATGATGACACACACCTTACAGAGCTGGGTGTACACTGCAATGTGCACTGATGGCACCACTAAGGAGTAATGAACGCTTGTGAGCATTTGGTTCATGAAAAACAAGCATGCTTTCAAGCCAGAGATGCTGAAACTAGAATTGTATCACTGCGACAACACTGTAATAAGCAACACGGGCAAGAATACATTATTACTCACCAGATAAACCCAGAGCTCCTCGGTGGTGCTGGTGCTGGTACTGGTACTGGTGCTGGTGCTGGTGGTGTATTTCCCCCACTAATTCTTTACATCAAGAGGCTGTTTCTGCTACAGTGGGTTGTAATGTATTCGTCTTTCTGCTCACGTTTCCACACGCACATGCAGTGCAACACTGCGGGTTCTAGAGCCGACGGGAACGATATTATTATTATTATTATTATTATTATTATTATTATTATTATTACTCTTAATAGCTGTAGTTAGTTCCCCATCATGAAAGTCTAACACTCTTAACAGTGTTTCCCCAAACGTATAAGCACCGGAAATACGTGTGTGTCATATGGACGGAGCAATGAAGCGTGTGTGGTGTGATTAAAAAAAAAAAAAAAAAAAAAAAAAAAACGGGGGGCAGGGAAAAAACGCACAGCCTCCGTCCCTCCATCCCTCCACAGAAGCACTCACGACGCCGAATTGACATGTTCAGTGCTGGATTAACTCTTACACTGTTCATTCATTTGGATTCATTTAGACTTGGTTATTAGGGTTTATTAGGGTACATAATGTACGCGCGGATCATTCTGCTGTCTATCTAAAATGGAGGTTTAAAAAAAACAAAAACAAATAATAATAATAATAATAATAATAAAAACTCAGAAGGCTGCGGGTCGCAGCGCGCATTGATACAAAGAGTTAAAGGCAAGCGCGGAGGAAGGAGGAGCCTCATCACTACTCAACACTTCAACACTGCTCATCACTCTTCATCACTCTTCAACACTGCTCATCACTGCTCAACACTGCTCCTCACTGCTCATCACTGCTCAACACTCTTCAACACTGCTCATCACTCTTCATCACTCTTCAACACTGCTCCTCACTGCTCAACACTGCTCATCACTGCTCCTCACTGCTCATCACTGCTCATCACTGCTCAACACTGCTCAACACTGCTCCTCACTGCTCATCACTGCTCATCACTCTTCATCACTCTTCAACACTGCTCCTCACTGCTCAACACTGCTCATCACTGCTCCTCACTGCTCAACACTGCTCATCACTGCTCATCACTGCTCATCACTGCTCAACACTCTTCAACACTGCTCATCACTCTTCATCACTCTTCAACACTGCTCCTCACTGCTCAACACTGCTCATCACTGCTCCTCACTGCTCAACACTGCTCATCACTCTTCATCACTCTTCAACACTGCTCCTCACTGCTCAACACTGCTCATCACTGCTCATCACTGCTCCTCACTGCTCATCACTGCTCATCACTCTTCATCACTCTTCAACACTGCTCCTCACTGCTCAACACTGCTCATCACTGCTCCTCACTGCTCAACACTGCTCATCACTGCTCATCACTGCTCCTCACTGCTCCTCACTGCTCAACACTCTTCAACACTGCTCATCACTCTTCATCACTCTTCAACACTGCTCAACACTGCTCAACACTGCTCAACACTCTTCAACACTGCTCATCACTGCTCAACACTCTTCAACACTGCTCATCACTGCTCAACACTGCTCCTCACTGCTCATCACTGCTCAACACTGCTCATCACTGCTCAACACTCTTCAACACTGCTCAACACTGCTCATCACTGCTCAACACTGCTCAACACTGCTCAACACTCTTCAACACTGCTCCTCACTGCTCAACACTGCTCATCACTGCTCATCACTGCTCCTCACTCTTCAACACTGCTCATCACTCTTCATCACTCTTCAACACTGCTCCTCACTGCTCAACACTGCTCATCACTGCTCATCACTGCTCCTCACTGCTCATCACTGCTCATCACTGCTCCGGTGAAGGAGACTGGAAACAAATGCTCCAAATCCAAAGAAGCTACTGGATATTCATTTGGGTTTATGAAGTTGAATTAATGTTTTTCACAGCCTTCTTTGCTCATATTTAGCAAGGGTGCCAATATTAGTGGAGGGCTCTGTATATAGCTAGAGTATTGTGTAAAAGTCTTAGGCACATGCCAAGAAATGCTGTCTAGCAAAGATGCCTTCAATGTAATTCAATTAAATGTTTCTCCATAAAAAAAAAAATACTATAAAGTATGGAAGCCCGTTTCCCCCAGAGTAAAAAAAAAAAAATTATTCTTTATGTCACAATAATCAGAAACTTTCTCACAATAATGCCTTAACATCTCAATTATGAGAAACTTTCACTCAATAATGACTTAACATCTCAATAATGACTTAACATCTCAATAATGAGAAACATTTTCACAATAATGACTTAATGTCACGGTTTCCCCTTTAAGCAGCGTGCTGGAGAGCATGTGGGCGCACGTGCACGAGCAAGGTGCGCGAGCACCTGCTTTTCATATGTTGACAATCGTGACATTGTGTGCATTGGACATGTGCTTTTGTTCTGTTTCTGTTATGTCTCCTCCCTGTTCTGTCATTGGCTGTTGTTAAGCGTGTGTCTAGATTGCTGTCAGCCGTCAGCAATCAACACGCTGATTGTGCTTGTATATATACCGCGCTCCTCCCAGCACACGGCGCGGAATATTAGATAAGATACTTACGTTAGATATAGTAGATTGGATGCATTTAGTCCACGCTGGTTTCTCCGCTCCCAGTTCTTCGTTATAGTTTATGTTTCATGTTTTGTATATCGACCCTGTATTCCGTGACCGCGACCTTGATTCATGCTTTTCCCCGTGTATGCCTGTTTGCCGATCACCTGACCTTTGCATGTTTGTGGATTACGCTTCTGATCACGATTTGGATTTACTTGCCCGTGTCTCACATTAAATAAACTGTTAAACTGCATTTGCATCCGTCCTATCTTCGTTACGTCTCGAGACGTGACACTTACCATCTCATAATAATGAGAAACATTCTCACAATAATGACTTAACATCTCAGTAATGAGAAACTTTCTCATAATTGTCATGTAATATCAGAGAAGGAACTCTGGACACTTTTGAAAGTAACTATAAAGTATTCACAACATTAAAGTGCTTAATTAAAGTTATGTGTAATAAAGTGTAATGACATGGGAAAAAAGTATTGAACATACTATGAAAAAGCAGATCTCCTAGGAGAGGTAAGGCAAGGAACCAGCTGAAATCCGTAAGTAATTATACCCCCTATCTGTGCAGATTAATATCAGCTGGCTTAGAAAATTGATGGTCTATAAAAAGGCTTTTCGTTACCAAGGTGTCACACAAGAAACATCTCATGATGGGTAAAAGCAAAGAGCGCTCCCAAGACCTTCACAACCTTATTGTTGAGAAACATATCGATGGAATCGGATACAGGCATATTTCAAAACTTCTGAATCCTCCAGTGAGCACCATTAGGGCCATTATCCGCAAGTGGAAGCAACATCACTCCGTCATCAACCGGCCACGCAGAGGAGCTTCTCGCAAGATTTCTGACCAGGGAGTCAGAAGAATAGTCAGAAGAGTAGCGCAAGAGCCAAGGACCACTCGGAAAGAGCGCCAGAAACACTTGGAGGCAGCAGGTGCCATTGTCACAGAGAAAACAATAGGCAATGCACTCCACTGCTCACGCTCACCCGCAAGACTCCATTACTAAAGAAAAGGCAAGATTTAAAGACAATATGTTTAGAAGAATGGGCCAAAATCACACCTGAATACTGCAGCCAATTAATTTCTTCATACAGGAAGTGTGTTGATGCTCCCTGGGATAGGCTCCAGGTTCCCCCATGACCCTGAAAATGACAAGCGGTATAGAAGATGGATGGATGGAAAATAAATAAACAGTGGGTCATGGAATCGGTTGCACACTGCAAAATCTCACCTGAAGCAGTACGCCAATATTTCTCGCCTACTGAGAATTCAGACATACTACCCCTCTAGTGTACTGCTTTTCACCTACTGTGTAGTACCACTCGGTAGTACCCAATTTCAGACACAGTCCCCTAGCACTTCTTAACTGAACCTCGAAAATGACATCAACATAAACCAGACGTTCCCACTTCCCAGTTCCCACTTTCCAATTCCCAGTTCCCACTTCGCAGTTCCTACTTACCAATTCCCAGTTCCCACTTCCCAGGTAAGTTGAGTGCAGCAATATTATTGACCAGACCACGACAGTAACCTACTGAGTGCACGCACGATCATCATGAGCGTTTAGCATTCTGGGATACAGTGACACCGGTAGACGGAGGCCACGCCGATGGGTCTCAGATGGTCACTGGTATAGTAAACCTGCATGCTACCGCTGCACTAACACACACATAAAACCTCCTTAACTTAAATGCTATAGTTAATGTACCTATAGTACGAGACTCGATCACGCTCACTTTATATTTTACATAATCTTGTAATTAGAAACTTGTTCAAATTAGGTTTATCATAAGTTTTGATGAGAAACGTAATATTTTTATGTGGACCATTCGACCACACATTACACACATTACATTTTCATTGTACTGTGTACAGCTACAGTATGTTGTTCCATGCGCCACCTGCTGGTTATTGTGTGAAGCACAACAAATGAATTCGATGTATCACTTTTGCTTGTATTTCCTCATTTGTAAGTCGCTTTGGATAAAAGCGTCTGCTAAAAGAATAATGCAAATATAAATATAAATTAATTCAAATTCTTAGAGCCGTGCCTGCAGTACACCACGTGATCACACATGACGAATCGCGTGATACCGCGTGAAAAAACGCGCATTCTTAAAGGCCACATCTGTACACCTGGTTTAGATCAGATTTTTCTCAAATTCTCGAATAGACCTGTGGCTGATGTCAGACTGTTTAATACCTTATCTGACTTATGCAGAAAATTCACCCTCACCCTTAACATTGACATCATTTTGTCTGATGTTAGAACAAGGCAAACACATATGGAACCCCTGCTACCGGAAGTTAAATGGCTCTTTTCTTTTATCTGATTCATATTGTCAGGAAATTGAGAAATCACAGAGAACCGTAAATCCCTGGCCGGTGTCTCGTCCATCACTAAATGGGAGAAATTTAAGTATGAAGTCTTCCACGATGTCTTTTTCTGAGCTCGTCCCCACCAGTCCTGTTGCATTATGGGATTTTTGTTGTTTTTAGGTGGCAGATATAAAGCCATTTTCATAGATAGTATGTAATAATCTTATTTATTTATTTATGTTACATCACAGCCACACATTGCCAGTGACATGAATGTTTTAAATGGTGTATTAAAGTGTCGGGTCATGAAGAAGCTCAGGGAACATTTACTAAAATATTGTTTGGCTGATTAGTAAAAAGTGAAAGCCAGCTGGTATTAGGGTGCTTAAATAAAAATAATAATAATACAATAAATAAACAGTGGGTCATGGAATCGGTTGCACACTGCAAAATCTCACCTGAAGCAGTACACCAGTATTTCTCGCCTACCGAGAATTCGGACATACGACCCCTCTAGTGTACTGCTTTTCACCTACTGTGTAGTACCACTGGGTAGTACCCAATTTCAGACACAGTCCCCTAGCACTTTACTTGAACCTTGAAAATGACATCACCATAAACAGATATTCCCACTTCCCAGTTCCCAGTTCCTACTTCCCAGTTCCTACTTCCCAGTTCCCAGTTCCGAATTCCTACTTCCTAGTTCCCACTTCCCAATTCCTACTTCCCAGGTAAGTTGAATGCAGCAATATCATTGACCAGACCACGACAGTAACCTACTGAGTGCACGGGCGATCATCACAAGCATTTAGCATTCTGGGATACAGTGACACAGTTAGACAGAGGCTCAGATTATTATAACAACAATCTTATTAAACAGAAACATTAAGTTGGCGTTTCAGTCGTAAAACGCAAATGACAGATTACTGAAACAGCAACAGCAACAACAGCAGGGGGCGACTTAAGAAATCGTACTATAAAGAACTGGTTAGGCAAACTCCCATGAGCCCTCCATGATACTTTTAAGGGTAAAGACCTGGTCCATTGTTCAACGGAGAGGACAGAATCTGCATTACTCCTCCTGAATCAAGGGTTCGACTAAACTCTAGACCTCCTCTCCAGTACCCCCGTAAAGTTGCAACACATCCCCTAGTCCCCAATCTTAAAGATATGGACCTTCACTCCAGTCTGCCAATCCAGAGGTACTGTCCCTGACCTCCACGCAATGTTGAAAAGATGTGCGACATCCCAGCAACATCAAGAGCCTTCAGGAACTCAGGGTGAATCTTATCCTGGGTACCGCTCCTTACCCAGGAGGCCAATTAATTGCTTCAATAAATCAGGAGGACATGGTCATATCTAGACCATCATCAGCTGTAACAGCTCTCACAGATCAGCCATTTTAGTCTAATGATGGCTAAATTTATGCAGTAATCTGAAGATGAATGAAAGAATCTGCGACATACAATAGAATAACAAGGGGAAATGATACTAAAACAGGAGATGTATAAAGCTCCTGTCAACGTGTTTTCATAATTACTTTCCTATAGTTAGCTACAGCTATAACTGCAAAAGATTGGACAATGTTTGTTTGTTTGTTTGTTTCCTTTTGACCAGTTTGATTTGGACGAGATATTTGGTCGCAATCTGGTCTACCAACGAACCAATCAGAATGACTCATCTTGCATCAGCTCTTTCTTTTACACCACAATCACATACAGAACTGACATCTGCATCTGGTTAGAATTCCTAGCCTTTTAAATAGTACATTGCTTTTGTGTAATAATTTATGTTTGGTAATGGTGAGTAGTCTGTTTTTTTTTTTTTTAAAAACGGTGAAAGGAATGCAATATGGAAGAGTGCTGTGAAACAAACTAATTACTTAAGAAATTTGTATCGTACTCATTAAATAGGCACATTTAAAAAGCAAGGCTACAGTTCCTGACAATGTTTTCCCCCCATTTTTATATAAAATATCACTCTGAAAGAATTTTTATCTGATCTTCACCATCAAAAACCGCAAACCCGTGGGATTAATAAGTCAGTGTATCACAGTTTTGTGTTGTTTTGGGACTTTTGTGATCATTGTGCAGCTGTAAATATGCAGAAAATAGCCTACATCAATCCACCACTGTTGATGACTGGGGTATAAACAAAAGTACAGCCAAGTATACTTCACGCTTGGCCGTGTCTTCGCTACGTGCTTTTCCAGCACTGGCACTGTTGAGAAGTTGTTGACGTCACTAGGACGACACCAGTGTCGATCCGTATGCAATCTGACACGCCCACACCATTGTGATTTTTTTCTCCTAATGATACAAGAGCGACTTTTCGTGGCTTTTTCGTTATCATTCAATCAGTTTGTGATAAATATTTCTTTTGTAAATGCTTATTAAACGTCACAAAGATTTCCAAAACGTCTGTAACCGTGTTCGTCAGGTACTTTCGGGTCTCTCCGGCGAGTTAAGATGGCCGATGAATGAAAATCAACACGTATTTAAAGTGCATTAGGCACCGCGGTGTGGTTTTCCCCATTCATTCAGCTTGTGATCCCATACAACCACTGAAAATATTGTGCAGCGTTGTATACCTGGTCGATTTGTTTAACATGGTTGTACGATACCAAAGATGGAAGAATAAAAGACTGAATATGACTTAGTCAAGTCAATACCAAGGTACTATCACTCAGAATGTGAGAAGTTTAATGGTACGGGATGAATGAAATGGGAACGGGTGACGTCTTACAGCTCAGGGGTCTCCAGTTTGATCTTGAGTTTGGGTTACTGCACGTTTGGAGTTTCTGTGCATGTGGGTTTCCTCCAGGATCTCCGGTTTTCACCCAACTCCCTAAAACATGCCCATAGGAAGTGGATTGGCTAGGATATGGATTATGGATGAATGAGAGTGCACATGCGCCTCCTTGTGGCATTATGGGAACATTTACATACAGTACCATGAAGA